>NW_026610454.1:0-261061 GCF_029499605.1 Hyla sarda | reverse complement strand
GTACCGTCATCCCCCGCCTGCGGGGTCATCAGCTCCTTGATGTTCTGAGGGTCGGAGCTTGAGATCGATGATGCCCCGACCCTGAGCTCGCTCTCGTCCGAACTACGGCACGCCGCTTTCCTTTGAATGTCTTCCTCTTCTTCTTCTCTTTGTCTTTTAAATGTCACACTGCTGTCCATATCCTCTGTGTTGCTCTCACTCGATGTAATCTCTGGCCCCCGGCTGATGGATCTGCGTCTTCTTTCATCTTTTGACGACTGGAACTGCTGCACAGGGGCCTGTGAGGCCTCTTTTCCGGAACCTTTGCCGCTACCTTGGGAAGTTTTCATCGCTTGTTCCCCAGCAAGCGTTGCTGAGGACTGTTGCTCCAACTTCCCCATCGATCGACGATGGCCAGTTTTACCCACCGGGTCCACTGCTGGCGGGGCAGCAAACCCTGGTTTGGCGCCACTTGTCTTCTTGGCCCTGTCCTGTATAGGCGGAGTAACAGGACCGGGCTCAGACCTGGCCACCTGGCTCCCCTTCCGGCGGGCTTTCACCGGGGCCTCTTCGTCCGGAGCAGGGCGACCCTGGGCCAAGCCAGTACCTGGCTTATGTTGCAATTTTGGGTCCACCTCTGCCCCCACCGAGGCCCGTCGGCTGCCACCCGCCACAGGTGAGCCCCCTTCAGAAGTTTTGGCGGGCTCTTGAGCCAGGTAGGAAGTCGATCGACGTCTTTCAATTTCCCGGGCAGTAAACTCGATCACCCGCCCGGGCTTCGTGGAATCCCCATGGCCTCCCCCTAGCACTACCACCGGTGGGCCCCCCGATGGAGCACCAGAGGTCTTGGGCCTGGACCCATCAGTACCTGCCATCTGGGGTTTGGGCATCTTAAAAAAGGACGTCTTTTGTCCTGTCCCCTCTTTGGGTGGGCCCAGCCTTGACCCACCCATCGTAGTTTTTGCTTTATGGGGACAGGAATTAAAATCGTGATTTTCCTCTCCGCAGAGGTTGCACCTTATCGTATGGCTACATCTTGAGGCTATGTGACCTTCTTGGCCACACCTATTGCAGCGAATCACACGCTCCGCAGGTCTCCTGGGTGTGGCCAAACCTCAAGCAATTTCGGCAATACATAGGCATTTGAGGATAGAACAGGAAGCCCCGAACTCTCCCGATGGCAAAATTTGGGGGCGGATGGCAAAGACCCCCAATACCACCGGGATCCTTACGGAGCTTGACCCAGAACTTCCTCTTGCCGTTCCAGAACCGCACGGAGTTCAAGATTTTGTTTGCGAATCGCACCTCTTCGCAGTATCGTCAAAGAAAAGTGGCTATATCCTCCGTGGTCACATGAGGGCTGTGCATAGCCACCACCAACGGTATATGTTCCTCACCATAGAGGAACTGGAACGAAAGACCGTCGAGTCGATCGTCCCTCTGGTCCGCACCAGACAAGGTTGCATAGATGTTATCGCAACACGCCGTGGCCGTGAAGGTGACGGTATACAGGCCACGGCTTTCCTGGTCATTTAGACACAGGATGTCCTCCCTATTGAGGCGGAAGTAGTCAAGAAGAATCACCTCCGCAATGAAGCGGAGGTTCTTCAACTGACGATGGCTCTCCGACACCTCTATGCGGATGGTATTTCGCATCGACATTTCCCCAGAGGGGAAAGCCCAGGAGAACGGCATCTTCCACACCCAGGGACTAAGCCCCTTCCCCAATAGCAGCAGGGGCTCGGAATCCCGCTATAAAAGCGGAACCCTTACCCAAGGCAGAGGTCGGGGGTACCCTAGGTGCTTCCGAAGCTACAGGTAACGCTCAACGTACCGAAAATGCCTTCTGAGACACAAGGTCCCAGAGACAGGGGGATCGCAATCCGTTGTCTGTGGACTAAGCCCGCTCCCCAATAGCAGCAAGGGGGTGAAGTCCCTCCGTAAGGAGAGACAATCCCCCAAGGCCGAGAAGCGGGGTACCACAGACACCTTCCGACCAGACCAAATGCAGATACTACACTTGATCTTAACCAAAAGGCCGAGAAGCGATAACCGTGAAAGGGGCGGGCCCAACAAGGTGCCCTTCATGGGCACTATCACTGCTTGCTGTCAGGGAGGCTGCCAGACAATTTTCCATGCACACTCTGGGCTGGGGGGCAGTCAACCACCAGTACACACAGCAGAACCTAAACCCATACCATTATTGCTAAGCAGCAAGACAGGGGCCCATTGCACTCCCACGGGGCCTTTTTAAATGCAATCCATAACCCGGATTTGCCAGGAACCCTTCTTACTCCTCCTACTTGCATGTGACACTGGGCTTAGGATCTGCATAGGAAACACACACACAAGCACACACCTACCTTTGTTGCCTGCAGATGCCTCCTTGGCTGTCCCCAAACGGTATCAAACCAACACCCACGGGAAGCTGTAAGCATAGAGGACATGCCTGCACCCCATTGGACTTACCTGTGTGGGTTAAACCCGGGTTATTTGACAACCTATGGCGGTGATGGTTCTGCTCAGGCAGAGCAGTGCTGATGCTCCTCATAAAGCTGTCGCTGCTGTGAAGGTTCTAGGTGACATCACAAATCCCTATGGTTACATACACAACAAAGCTGGGTTGTTGTTGTTTACACTCTGCAAGGCCTGTGGAAGTGAGTGACATCATAGCACTGTAGTTCTGAGGGTTCTAGATGGATGCAACAATCTCCTGTTGCTTCTATGAAGGCCATAATAGACGACATCACCAAACAGCTCCATAGTCACATACACAGCAAAGGAGAGATGTTGTTTACACCTAGTGATGTCAGTGGTATTGAGTGACATCACAGCACAGTGCTAAGGCTCCTGGGCCTGGACACAGCAGCGGCTGCAATATCTCAACGGAGAATACATTTATATATATGTGTGTGTGTGCGCGATATATATATATATATATATATATATATATATATATATATATATATTTCTCCGCCGAAATCACTTTTAAACCCATTTCCACCTTTTTTTCCCTTCTCTTCCTCTTACTTTTTTTTCACGTTTTTTTACGTTTTTCTCCTTTTCGCCTCTTTTCTGGGCGTATTATTCTTCTTTTTCTTCTTTTTTTTCGTCTAATGCATACCCCATCAGTGCAGCAATGCTTATTCAATACCGCCAGCAGATGGAGACACTGGGGGATAATTTTCTAAGGATTTATACTGATTTTTCCTGTCTGAATTTGTCGCACAGAAAGTTGCAGGCCAAATATGTGTGACATTTCTGCGACTTTAGCTTCTAGAGCATTTTTACAACATTATACATAGGTGCTGAATACATAAAAAGCGACTGTTCAGCGACAGACAAGTCGCATCGGCTGAAAGTAGGCCAGAATGTCAGTCCATGTTGGAGCAGGTTTAGATACAGTCTAAAGTATAGATCTCAAAGTCTGTGCACAGAATTTAGCAAGGGCCTCGCACCTTCTGATGCATCAGGTAGGTGCACAATAGCATAGCCTAACCCTCTGTACTTTGGTCTATATTGATGCGGGACATAGACAGCCAGCTGATGACCAATCCATTAGTGCAATGGATGGCTGGAAGCATTTGTCTTTGCCTTTGCAATACCACAGAAGCAATGCATGGTCAATGTACAGCAATGACACACCTGTGTGAACAACCAGGAGACCCCCCCCCCCCCATGTTATGTTACATAGTTACATAGTTAGTACGGTCGAAAAAAGACATATGTCCATCAAGTTCAACCAGGGAATTAAGGGGTAGGGGTGTGGCGCGATATTGGGGAAGGGATGAGATTTTATATTTCTTCATAAGCATTAATCTTATTTTGTCAATTAGGAACATTCAGCACCCACCCGCTATCAAGGCAGCTGCCTATCATGTCATGCCCTACCTGCACAGGTGTGCTGGCTACTCAAATGATCCAATTAAGGAGGCCATTTAGTCAGCAGCAGCAGAAGTCCTGTGCCTGGACGCTCCAACAGCGGCCAGACACAAGCAGAAGCAGAAGCAGCAGAAGCAGCAGCAGCAGCAGCACCACCTTTTGTTTTTTGGCTGCAGCAGCAGCAAGGCCCACAGGGCTGGCTAGCTGGCTAGCCAGCAAGCAGGTAGCAATGAAAGTAGGAATCTTTCTTTTTAACCCTGTAAGGGGGTGGTGCACTGTACCCGAAGATACTGCCATATCGGGTCAATGCATAGGGCGACGGAAGCAAGCTTCGAAATCGGCCCCCGTTCTCAAAAATCCATTTAATATATGGTCCCCAGATAGGGGACGTATCAGATATTAAACTGATAAGAACAGATACTACACTTGATCTTAGCCAAAAGGCCGAGAAGCGATAACCGTGAAAGGGGCGGGCCCAACAAGGTGCCCTTCATGGGCACTATCACTGCTTGCTGTCAGGGAGGCTGCCAGACAATTTTCCATTCACACTCTGGGCTGGGGGGCAGTCAACCACCAGTACACACAGCAGAACCTAAACCCATACCATTATTGCTAAGCAGCAAGACAGGGGCCCATTGCACTCCCACGGGGCCTTTTTAAATGCAATCCATAACCCGGATTTGCCAGGAACCCTTCTTACTCCTCCTACTTGCATGTGACACTGGGCTTAGGATCTGCATAGGAAACACACACACAAGCACACACCTACCTTTGTTGCCTGCAGATGCCTCCTTGGCTGTCCCCAAACGGTATCAAACCAACACCCACGGGAAGCTGTAAGCATAGAGGACATGCCTGCACCCCATTGGACTTACCTGTGTGGGTTAAACCCGGGATATTTGACAACCTATGGCGGTGATGGTTCTGCTCAGGCAGAGCAGTGCTGATGCTCCTCATAAAGCTGTCGCTGCTGTGAAGGTTCTAGGTGACATCACAAATCCCTATGGTTACATACACAACAAAGCTGGGTTGTTGTTGTTTACACTCTGCAAGGCCTGTGGAAGTGAGTGACATCATAGCACTGTAGTTCTGAGGGTTCTAGATGGATGCAACAATCTCCTGTTGCTTCTATGAAGGCCATAATAGACGACATCACCAAACAGCTCCATAGTCACATACACAGCAAAGGAGAGATGTTGTTTACACCTAGTGATGTCAGTGGTATTGAGTGACATCACAGCACAGTGCTAAGGCTCCTGGGCCTGGACACAGCAGCGGCTGCAATATCTCAACGGAGAATACGTTTATATATATGTGTGTGTGTGCGCGTATATATATATATATATATATATATATATATATATATATATATATTTCTCCGCCAAAATCACTTTTAAACCCATTTCCACCTTTTTTTCCCTTCTCTTCCTCTTACTTTTTTTTCACGTTTTTTTACGTTTTTCTCCTTTTCGCCTCTTTTCTGGGCGTATTATTCTTCTTTTTCTTCTTTTTTTTCGTCTAATGCATACCCCATCAGTGCAGCAATGCTTATTCAATACCGCCAGCAGATGGAGACACTGGGGAATAATTTTCTAAGGATTTATACTGATTTTTCCTGTCTGAATTTGTCGCACAGAAAGTTGCAGGCCAAATATGTGTGACATTTCTGCGACTTTAGCTTCTAGAGCATTTTTACATTATACATAGGTGCTGAATACATAAAAAGCGACTGTTCAGCGACAGACAAGTCGCATCGGCTGAAAGTAGGCCAGAATGTCAGTCCATGTTGGAGCAGGTTTAGATACAGTCTAAAGTATAGATCTCAAAGTCTGTGCACAGAATTTAGCAAGGGCCTCGCACCTTCTGATGCATCAGGTAGGTGCACAATAGCATAGCCTAACCCTCTGTACTTTGGTCTATATTGATGCGGGACATAGACAGCCAGCTGATGACCAATCCATTAGTGCAATGGATGGCTGGAAGCATTTGTCTTTGCCTTTGCAATACCACAGAAGCAATGCATCGTCAATGTACAGCAATGACACACCTGTGTGAACAGCCAGGAGACCCCCCCCCCCCCCATGTTATGTTACATAGTTACATAGTTAGTACGGTCGAAAAAAGACATATGTCCATCAAGTTCAACCAGGGAATTAAGGGGTAGGGGTGTGGCGCGATATTGGGGAAGGGATGAGATTTTATATTTCTTCATAAGCATTAATCTTATTTTGTCAATTAGGAACATTCAGCACCCACCCGCTATCAAGGCAGCTGCCTATCATGTCATGCCCTACCTGCACAGGTGTGCTGGCTACTCAAATGATCCAATTAAGGAGGCCATTTAGTCAGCAGCAGCAGAAGTCCTGTGCCTGGACGCTCCAACAGCGGCCAGACACAAGCAGAAGCAGCAGAAGCAGCAGCAGCACCACCTTTTGTTTTTTGGCTGCAGCAGCAGCAAGGCCCACAGGGCTGGCTAGCTGGCTAGCCAGCAAGCAGGTAGCAATGAAAGTAGGAATCTTTCTTTTTAACCCTGTAAGGGGGTGGTGCACTGTACCCGAAGATACTGCCATATCGGGTCAATGCATAGGGCGACGGAAGCAAGCTTCGAAATCGGCCCCCGTTCTCAAAAATCCATTTAATATATGGTCCCCAGATAGGGGACGTATCAGATATTAAACTGATAAGAACAGATACTACACTTGATCTTAGCCAAAAGGCCGAGAAGCGATAACCGTGAAAGGGGCGGGCCCAACAAGGTGCCCTTCATGGGCACTATCACTGCTTGCTGTCAGGGAGGCTGCCAGACAATTTTCCATGCACACTCTGGGCTGGGGGGCAGTCAACCACCAGTACACACAGCAGAACCTAAACCCATACCATTATTGCTAAGCAGCAAGACAGGGGCCCATTGCACTCCCACGGGGCCTTTTTAAATGCAATCCATAACCCGGATTTGCCAGGAACCCTTCTTACTCCTCCTACTTGCATGTGACACTGGGCTTAGGATCTGCATAGGAAACACACACACAAGCACACACCTACCTTTGTTGCCTGCAGATGCCTCCTTGGCTGTCCCCAAACGGTATCAAACCAACACCCACGGGAAGCTGTAAGCATAGAGGACATGCCTGTACCCCATTGGACTTACCTGTGTGGGTTAAACCCGGGTTATTTGACAACCTATGGCGGTGATGGTTCTGCTCAGGCAGAGCAGTGCTGATGCTCCTCATAAAGCTGTCGCTGCTGTGAAGGTTCTTGGTGACATCACAAATCCCTATGGTTACATACACAACAAAGCTGGGTTGTTGTTGTTTACACTCTGCAAGGCCTGTGGAAGTGAGTGACATCATAGCACTGTAGTTCTGAGGGTTCTAGATGGATGCAACAATCTCCTGTTGCTTCTATGAAGGCCATAATAGACGACATCACCAAACAGCTCCATAGTCACATACACAGCAAAGGAGAGATGTTGTTTACACCTAGTGATGTCAGTGGTATTGAGTGACATCACAGCACAGTGCTAAGGCTCCTGGGCCTGGACACAGCAGCGGCTGCAATATCTCAACGGAGAATACATTTATATATATGTGTGTGTGTGCGCGTATATATATATATATATATATATATATATATATATATATTTCTCTGCCGAAATCACTTTTAAACCCATTTCCACCTTTTTTTCCCTTCTCTTCCTCTTACTTTTTTTTCACGTTTTTTTACGTTTTTCTCCTTTTCGCCTCTTTTCTGGGCGTATTATTCTTCTTTTTCTTCTTTTTTTTCGTCTAATGCATACCCCATCAGTGCAGCAATGCTTATTCAATACCGCCAGCAGATGGAGACACTGGGGGATAATTTTCTAAGGATTTATACTGATTTTTCCTGTCTGAATTTGTCGCACAGAAAGTTGCAGGCCAAATATGTGTGACATTTCTGCGACTTTAGCTTCTAGAGCATTTTTACAACATTATACATAGGTGCTGAATACATAAAAAGCGACTGTTCAGCGACAGACAAGTCGCATCGGCTGAAAGTAGGCCAGAATGTCAGTCCATGTTGGAGCAGGTTTAGATACAGTCTAAAGTATAGATCTCAAAGTCTGTGCACAGAATTTAGCAAGGGCCTCGCACCTTCTGATGCATCAGGTAGGTGCACAATAGCATAGCCTAACCCTCTGTACTTTGGTCTATATTGATGCGGGACATAGACAGCCAGCTGATGACCAATCCATTAGTGCAATGGATGGCTGGAAGCATTTGTCTTTGCCTTTGCAATACCACAGAAGCAATGCATGGTCAATGTACAGCAATGACACACCTGTGTGAACAGCCAGGAGACCCCCCCCCCCCCCCATGTTATGTTACATAGTTACATAGTTAGTACGGTCGAAAAAAGACATATGTCCATCAAGTTCAACCAGGGAATTAAGGGGTAGGGGTGTGGCGCGATATTGGGGAAGGGATGAGATTTTATATTTCTTCATAAGCATTAATCTTATTTTGTCAATTAGGAACATTCAGCACCCACCCGCTATCAAGGCAGCTGCCTATCATGTCATGCCCTACCTGCACAGGTGTGCTGGCTACTCAAATGATCCAATTAAGGAGGCCATTTAGTCAGCAGCAGCAGAAGTCCTGTGCCTGGACGCTCCAACAGCGGCCAGACACAAGCAGAAGCAGCAGAAGCAGCAGCAGCACCACCTTTTGTTTTTTGGCTGCAGCAGCAGCAAGGCCCACAGGGCTGGCTAGCTGGCTAGCCAGCAAGCAGGTAGCAATGAAAGTAGGAATCTTTCTTTTTAACCCTGTAAGGGGGTGGTGCACTGTACCCGAAGATACTGCCATATCGGGTCAATGCATAGGGCGACGGAAGCAAGCTTCGAAATCGGCCCCCGTTCTCAAAAATCCATTTAATATATGGTCCCCAGATAGGGGACGTATCAGATATTAAACTGATAAGAACAGATACTACACTTGATCTTAGCCAAAAGGCCGAGAAGCGATAACCGTGAAAGGGGCGGGCCCAACAAGGTGCCCTTCATGGGCACTATCACTGCTTGCTGTCAGGGAGGCTGCCAGACAATTTTCCATGCACACTCTGGGCTGGGGGGCAGTCAACCACCAGTACACACAGCAGAACCTAAACCCATACCATTATTGCTAAGCAGCAAGACAGGGGCCCATTGCACTCCCACGGGGCCTTTTTAAATGCAATCCATAACCCGGATTTGCCAGGAACCCTTCTTACTCCTCCTACTTGCATGTGACACTGGGCTTAGGATCTGCATAGGAAACACACACACAAGCACACACCTACCTTTGTTGCCTGCAGATGCCTCCTTGGCTGTCCCCAAACGGTATCAAACCAACACCCACGGGAATCTGTAAGCATAGAGGACATGCCTGCACCCCATTGGACTTACCTGTGTGGGTTAAACCCGGGTTATTTGACAACCTATGGCGGTGATGGTTCTGCTCAGGCAGAGCAGTGCTGATGCTCCTCATAAAGCTGTCGCTGCTGTGAAGGTTCTAGGTGACATCACAAATCCCTATGGTTACATACACAACAAAGCTGGGTTGTTGTTGTTTACACTCTGCAAGGCCTGTGGAAGTGAGTGACATCATAGCACTGTAGTTCTGAGGGTTCTAGATGGATGCAACAATCTCCTGTTGCTTCTATGAAGGCCATAATAGACGACATCACCAAACAGCTCCATAGTCACATACACAGCAAAGGAGAGATGTTGTTTACACCTAGTGATGTCAGTGGTATTGAGTGACATCACAGCACAGTGCTAAGGCTCCTGGGCCTGGACACAGCAGCGGCTGCAATATCTCAACGGAGAATACGTTTATATATATGTGTGTGTGTGCGCGTATATATATATATATATATATATATATATATATATATATATATATATATATATATTTCTCCGCCGAAATCACTTTTAAACCCATTTCCACCTTTTTTTCCCTTCTCTTCCTCTTACTTTTTTTTCACGTTTTTTTACGTTTTTCTCCTTTTCGCCTCTTTTCTGGGCGTATTATTCTTCTTTTTCTTCTTTTTTTTCGTCTAATGCATACCCCATCAGTGCAGCAATGCTTATTCAATACCGCCAGCAGATGGAGACACTGGGGGATAATTTTCTAAGGATTTATACTGATTTTTCCTGTCTGAATTTGTCGCACAGAAAGTTGCAGGCCAAATATGTGTGACATTTCTGCGACTTTAGCTTCTAGAGCATTTTTACAACATTATACATAGGTGCTGAATACATAAAAAGCGACTGTTCAGCGACAGACAAGTCGCATCGGCTGAAAGTAGGCCAGAATGTCAGTCCATGTTGGAGCAGGTTTAGATACAGTCTAAAGTATAGATCTCAAAGTCTGTGCACAGAATTTAGCAAGGGCCTCGCACCTTCTGATGCATCAGGTAGGTGCACAATAGCATAGCCTAACCCTCTGTACTTTGGTCTATATTGATGCGGGACATAGACAGCCAGCTGATGACCAATCCATTAGTGCAATGGATGGCTGGAAGCATTTGTCTTTGCCTTTGCAATACCACAGAAGCAATGCATGGTCAATGTACAGCAATGACACACCTGTGTGAACAGCCAGGAGACCCCCCCCCCCCCCCATGTTATGTTACATAGTTACATAGTTAGTACGGTCGAAAAAAGACATATGTCCATCAAGTTCAACCAGGGAATTAAGGGGTAGGGGTGTGGCGCGATATTGGGGAAGGGATGAGATTTTATATTTCTTCATAAGCATTAATCTTATTTTGTCAATTAGGAACATTCAGCACCCACCCGCTATCAAGGCAGCTGCCTATCATGTCATGCCCTACCTGCACAGGTGTGCTGGCTACTCAAATGATCCAATTAAGGAGGCCATTTAGTCAGCAGCAGCAGAAGTCCTGTGCCTGGACGCTCCAACAGCGGCCAGACACAAGCAGAAGCAGCAGAAGCAGCAGCAGCACCACCTTTTGTTTTTTGGCTGCAGCAGCAGCAAGGCCCACAGGGCTGGCTAGCTGGCTAGCCAGCAAGCAGGTAGCAATGAAAGTAGGAATCTTTCTTTTTAACCCTGTAAGGGGGTGGTGCACTGTACCCGAAGATACTGCCATATCGGGTCAATGCATAGGGCGACGGAAGCAAGCTTCGAAATCGGCCCCCGTTCTCAAAAATCCATTTAATATATGGTCCCCAGATAGGGGACGTATCAGATATTAAACTGATAAGAACAGATACTACACTTGATCTTAGCCAAAAGGCCGAGAAGCGATAACCGTGAAAGGGGCGGGCCCAACAAGGTGCCCTTCATGGGCACTATCACTGCTTGCTGTCAGGGAGGCTGCCAGACAATTTTCCATGCACACTCTGGGCTGGGGGGCAGTCAACCACCAGTACACACAGCAGAACCTAAACCCATACCATTATTGCTAAGCAGCAAGACAGGGGCCCATTGCACTCCCACGGGGCCTTTTTAAATGCAATCCATAACCCGGATTTGCCAGGAACCCTTCTTACTCCTCCTACTTGCATGTGACACTGGGCTTAGGATCTGCATAGGAAACACACACACAAGCACACACCTACCTTTGTTGCCTGCAGATGCCTCCTTGGCTGTCCCCAAACGGTATCAAACCAACACCCACGGGAAGCTGTAAGCATAGAGGACATGCCTGCACCCCATTGGACTTACCTGTGTGGGTTAAACCCGGGTTATTTGACAACCTATGGCGGTGATGGTTCTGCTCAGGCAGAGCAGTGCTGATGCTCCTCATAAAGCTGTCGCTGCTGTGAAGGTTCTAGGTGACATCACAAATCCCTATGGTTACATACACAACAAAGCTGGGTTGTTGTTGTTTACACTCTGCAAGGCCTGTGGAAGTGAGTGACATCATAGCACTGTAGTTCTGAGGGTTCTAGATGGATGCAACAATCTCCTGTTGCTTCTATGAAGGCCATAATAGACGACATCACCAAACAGCTCCATAGTCACATACACAGCAAAGGAGAGATGTTGTTTACACCTAGTGATGTCAGTGGTATTGAGTGACATCACAGCACAGTGCTAAGGCTCCTGGGCCTGGACACAGCAGCGGCTGCAATATCTCAACGGAGAATACGTTTATATATATGTGTGTGTGTGCGCGTATATATATATATATATATATATATATATATATATATATATATATATTTCTCCGCCGAAATCACTTTTAAACCCATTTCCACCTTTTTTTCCCTTCTCTTCCTCTTACTTTTTTTTCACGTTTTTTTACGTTTTTCTCCTTTTCGCCTCTTTTCTGGGCGTATTATTCTTCTTTTTCTTCTTTTTTTTCGTCTAATGCATACCCCATCAGTGCAGCAATGCTTATTCAATACCGCCAGCAGATGGAGACACTGGGGGATAATTTTCTAAGGATTTATACTGATTTTTCCTGTCTGAATTTGTCGCACAGAAAGTTGCAGGCCAAATATGTGTGACATTTCTGCGACTTTAGCTTCTAGAGCATTTTTACAACATTATACATAGGTGCTGAATACATAAAAAGCGACTGTTCAGCGACAGACAAGTCGCATCGGCTGAAAGTAGGCCAGAATGTCAGTCCATGTTGGAGCAGGTTTAGATACAGTCTAAAGTATAGATCTCAAAGTCTGTGCACAGAATTTAGCAAGGGCCTCGCACCTTCTGATGCATCAGGTAGGTGCACAATAGCATAGCCTAACCCTCTGTACTTTGGTCTATATTGATGCGGGACATAGACAGCCAGCTGATGACCAATCCATTAGTGCAATGGATGGCTGGAAGCATTTGTCTTTGCCTTTGCAATACCACAGAAGCAATGCATGGTCAATGTACAGCAATGACACACCTGTGTGAACAGCCAGGAGACCCCCCCCCCCCCCCCATGTTATGTTACATAGTTACATAGTTAGTACGGTCGAAAAAAGACATATGTCCATCAAGTTCAACCAGGGAATTAAGGGGTAGGGGTGTGGCGCGATATTGGGGAAGGGATGAGATTTTATATTTCTTCATAAGCATTAATCTTATTTTGTCAATTAGGAACATTCAGCACCCACCCGCTATCAAGGCAGCTGCCTATCATGTCATGCCCTACCTGCACAGGTGTGCTGGCTACTCAAATGATCCAATTAAGGAGGCCATTTAGTCAGCAGCAGCAGAAGTCCTGTGCCTGGACGCTCCAACAGCGGCCAGACACAAGCAGAAGCAGCAGAAGCAGCAGCAGCACCACCTTTTGTTTTTTGGCTGCAGCAGCAGCAAGGCCCACAGGGCTGGCTAGCTGGCTAGCCAGCAAGCAGGTAGCAATGAAAGTAGGAATCTTTCTTTTTAACCCTGTAAGGGGGTGGTGCACTGTACCCGAAGATACTGCCATATCGGGTCAATGCATAGGGCGACGGAAGCAAGCTTCGAAATCGGCCCCCGTTCTCAAAAATCCATTTAATATATGGTCCCCAGATAGGGGACGTATCAGATATTAAACTGATAAGAACAGATACTACACTTGATCTTAGCCAAAAGGCCGAGAAGCGATAACCGTGAAAGGGGCGGGCCCAACAAGGTGCCCTTCATGGGCACTATCACTGCTTGCTGTCAGGGAGGCTGCCAGACAATTTTCCATGCACACTCTGGGCTGGGGGGCAGTCAACCACCAGTACACACAGCAGAACCTAAACCCATACCATTATTGCTAAGCAGCAAGACAGGGGCCCATTGCACTCCCACGGGGCCTTTTTAAATGCAATCCATAACCCGGATTTGCCAGGAACCCTTCTTACTCCTCCTACTTGCATGTGACACTGGGCTTAGGATCTGCATAGGAAACACACACACAAGCACACACCTACCTTTGTTGCCTGCAGATGCCTCCTTGGCTGTCCCCAAACGGTATCAAACCAACACCCACGGGAAGCTGTAAGCATAGAGGACATGCCTGCACCCCATTGGACTTACCTGTGTGGGTTAAACCCGGGTTATTTGACAACCTATGGCGGTGATGGTTCTGCTCAGGCAGAGCAGTGCTGATGCTCCTCATAAAGCTGTCGCTGCTGTGAAGGTTCTAGGTGACATCACAAATCCCTATGGTTACATACACAACAAAGCTGGGTTGTTGTTGTTTACACTCTGCAAGGCCTGTGGAAGTGAGTGACATCATAGCACTGTAGTTCTGAGGGTTCTAGATGGATGCAACAATCTCCTGTTGCTTCTATGAAGGCCATAATAGACGACATCACCAAACAGCTCCATAGTCACATACACAGCAAAGGAGAGATGTTGTTTACACCTAGTGATGTCAGTGGTATTGAGTGACATCACAGCACAGTGCTAAGGCTCCTGGGCCTGGACACAGCAGCGGCTGCAATATCTCAACGGAGAATACGTTTATATATATGTGTGTGTGTGCGCGTATATATATATATATATATATATATATATATATATATATATATATTTCTCCGCCGAAATCACTTTTAAACCCATTTCCACCTTTTTTTCCCTTCTCTTCCTCTTACTTTTTTTTCACGTTTTTTTTACGTTTTTCTCCTTTTCGCCTCTTTTCTGGGCGTATTATTCTTCTTTTTCTTCTTTTTTTTCGTCTAATGCATACCCCATCAGTGCAGCAATGCTTATTCAATACCGCCAGCAGATGGAGACACTGGGGGATAATTTTCTAAGGATTTATACTGATTTTTCCTGTCTGAATTTGTCGCACAGAAAGTTGCAGGCCAAATATGTGTGACATTTCTGCGACTTTAGCTTCTAGAGCATTTTTACAACATTATACATAGGTGCTGAATACATAAAAAGCGACTGTTCAGCGACAGACAAGTCGCATCGGCTGAAAGTAGGCCAGAATGTCAGTCCATGTTGGAGCAGGTTTAGATACAGTCTAAAGTATAGATCTCAAAGTCTGTGCACAGAATTTAGCAAGGGCCTCGCACCTTCTGATGCATCAGGTAGGTGCACAATAGCATAGCCTAACCCTCTGTACTTTGGTCTATATTGATGCGGGACATAGACAGCCAGCTGATGACCAATCCATTAGTGCAATGGATGGCTGGAAGCATTTGTCTTTGCCTTTGCAATACCACAGAAGCAATGCATGGTCAATGTACAGCAATGACACACCTGTGTGAACAGCCAGGAGACCCCCCCCCCCCCCCATGTTATGTTACATAGTTACATAGTTAGTACGGTCGAAAAAAGACATATGTCCATCAAGTTCAACCAGGGAATTAAGGGGTAGGGGTGTGGCGCGATATTGGGGAAGGGATGAGATTTTATATTTCTTCATAAGCATTAATCTTATTTTGTCAATTAGGAACATTCAGCACCCACCCGCTATCAAGGCAGCTGCCTATCATGTCATGCCCTACCTGCACAGGTGTGCTGGCTACTCAAATGATCCAATTAAGGAGGCCATTTAGTCAGCAGCAGCAGAAGTCCTGTGCCTGGACGCTCCAACAGCGGCCAGACACAAGCAGAAGCAGAAGCAGCAGAAGCAGCAGCAGCACCACCTTTTGTTTTTTGGCTGCAGCAGCAGCAGCAAGGCCCACAGGGCTGGCTAGCTGGCTAGCCAGCAAGCAGGTAGCAATGAAAGTAGGAATCTTTCTTTTTAACCCTGTAAGGGGGTGGTGCACTGTACCCGAAGATACTGCCATATCGGGTCAATGCATAGGGCGACGGAAGCAAGCTTCGAAATCGGCCCCCGTTCTCAAAAATCCATTTAATATATGGTCCCCAGATAGGGGACGTATCAGATATTAAACTGATAAGAACAGATACTACACTTGATCTTAGCCAAAAGGCCGAGAAGCGATAACCGTGAAAGGGGCGGGCCCAACAAGGTGCCCTTCATGGGCACTATCACTGCTTGCTGTCAGGGAGGCTGCCAGACAATTTTCCATGCACACTCTGGGCTGGGGGGCAGTCAACCACCAGTACACACAGCAGAACCTAAACCCATACCATTATTGCTAAGCAGCAAGACAGGGGCCCATTGCACTCCCACGGGGCCTTTTTAAATGCAATCCATAACCCGGATTTGCCAGGAACCCTTCTTACTCCTCCTACTTGCATGTGACACTGGGCTTAGGATCTGCATAGGAAACACACACACAAGCACACACCTACCTTTGTTGCCTGCAGATGCCTCCTTGGCTGTCCCCAAACGGTATCAAACCAACACCCACGGGAAGCTGTAAGCATAGAGGACATGCCTGCACCCCATTGGACTTACCTGTGTGGGTTAAACCCGGGTTATTTGACAACCTATGGCGGTGATGGTTCTGCTCAGGCAGAGCAGTGCTGATGCTCCTCATAAAGCTGTCGCTGCTGTGAAGGTTCTAGGTGACATCACAAATCCCTATGGTTACATACACAACAAAGCTGGGTTGTTGTTGTTTACACTCTGCAAGGCCTGTGGAAGTGAGTGACATCATAGCACTGTAGTTCTGAGGGTTCTAGATGGATGCAACAATCTCCTGTTGCTTCTATGAAGGCCATAATAGACGACATCACCAAACAGCTCCATAGTCACATACACAGCAAAGGAGAGATGTTGTTTACACCTAGTGATGTCAGTGGTATTGAGTGACATCACAGCACAGTGCTAAGGCTCCTGGGCCTGGACACAGCAGCGGCTGCAATATCTCAACGGAGAATACGTTTATATATATGTGTGTGTGTGCGCGTATATATATATATATATATATATATATATATATATATATATTTCTCCGCCGAAATCACTTTTAAACCCATTTCCACCTTTTTTTCCCTTCTCTTCCTCTTACTTTTTTTTCACGTTTTTTTACGTTTTTCTCCTTTTCGCCTCTTTTCTGGGCGTATTATTCTTCTTTTTCTTCTTTTTTTTCGTCTAATGCATACCCCATCAGTGCAGCAATGCTTATTCAATACCGCCAGCAGATGGAGACACTGGGGGATAATTTTCTAAGGATTTATACTGATTTTTCCTGTCTGAATTTGTCGCACAGAAAGTTGCAGGCCAAATATGTGTGACATTTCTGCGACTTTAGCTTCTAGAGCATTTTTACAACATTATACATAGGTGCTGAATACATAAAAAGCGACTGTTCAGCGACAGACAAGTCGCATCGGCTGAAAGTAGGCCAGAATGTCAGTCCATGTTGGAGCAGGTTTAGATACAGTCTAAAGTATAGATCTCAAAGTCTGTGCACAGAATTTAGCAAGGGCCTCGCACCTTCTGATGCATCAGGTAGGTGCACAATAGCATAGCCTAACCCTCTGTACTTTGGTCTATATTGATGCGGGACATAGACAGCCAGCTGATGACCAATCCATTAGTGCAATGGATGGCTGGAAGCATTTGTCTTTGCCTTTGCAATACCACAGAAGCAATGCATGGTCAATGTACAGCAATGACACACCTGTGTGAACAGCCAGGAGACCCCCCCCCCCCCCCATGTTATGTTACATAGTTACATAGTTAGTACGGTCGAAAAAAGACATATGTCCATCAAGTTCAACCAGGGAATTAAGGGGTAGGGGTGTGGCGCGATATTGGGGAAGGGATGAGATTTTATATTTCTTCATAAGCATTAATCTTATTTTGTCAATTAGGAACATTCAGCACCCACCCGCTATCAAGGCAGCTGCCTATCATGTCATGCCCTACCTGCACAGGTGTGCTGGCTACTCAAATGATCCAATTAAGGAGGCCATTTAGTCAGCAGCAGCAGAAGTCCTGTGCCTGGACGCTCCAACAGCGGCCAGACACAAGCAGAAGCAGCAGAAGCAGCAGCAGCAGCACCTTTTGTTTTTTGGCTGCAGCAGCAGCAAGGCCCACAGGGCTGGCTAGCTGGCTAGCCAGCAAGCAGGTAGCAATGAAAGTAGGAATCTTTCTTTTTAACCCTGTAAGGGGGTGGTGCACTGTACCCGAAGATACTGCCATATCGGGTCAATGCATAGGGCGACGGAAGCAAGCTTCGAAATCGGCCCCCGTTCTCAAAAATCCATTTAATATATGGTCCCCAGATAGGGGACGTATCAGATATTAAACTGATAAGAACAGATACTACACTTGATCTTAGCCAAAAGGCCGAGAAGCGATAACCGTGAAAGGGGCGGGCCCAACAAGGTGCCCTTCATGGGCACTATCACTGCTTGCTGTCAGGGAGGCTGCCAGACAATTTTCCATGCACACTCTGGGCTGGGGGGCAGTCAACCACCAGTACACACAGCAGAACCTAAACCCATACCATTATTGCTAAGCAGCAAGACAGGGGCCCATTGCACTCCCACGGGGCCTTTTTAAATGCAATCCATAACCCGGATTTGCCAGGAACGCTTCTTACTCCTCCTACTTGCATGTGACACTGGGCTTAGGATCTGCATAGGAAACACACACACAAGCACACACCTACCTTTGTTGCCTGCAGATGCCTCCTTGGCTGTCCCCAAACGGTATCAAACCAACACCCACGGGAAGCTGTAAGCATAGAGGACATGCCTGCACCCCATTGGACTTACCTGTGTGGGTTAAACCCGGGTTATTTGACAACCTATGGCGGTGATGGTTCTGCTCAGGCAGAGCAGTGCTGATGCTCCTCATAAAGCTGTCGCTGCTGTGAAGGTTCTAGGTGACATCACAAATCCCTATGGTTACATACACAACAAAGCTGGGTTGTTGTTGTTTACACTCTGCAAGGCCTGTGGAAGTGAGTGACATCATAGCACTGTAGTTCTGAGGGTTCTAGATGGATGCAACAATCTCCTGTTGCTTCTATGAAGGCCATAATAGACGACATCACCAAACAGCTCCATAGTCACATACACAGCAAAGGAGAGATGTTGTTTACACCTAGTGATGTCAGTGGTATTGAGTGACATCACAGCACAGTGCTAAGGCTCCTGGGCCTGGACACAGCAGCGGCTGCAATATCTCAACGGAGAATACGTTTATATATATGTGTGTGTGTGCGCGTATATATATATATATATATATATATATATATATATATATTTCTCCGCCGAAATCACTTTTAAACCCATTTCCACCTTTTTTTCCCTTCTCTTCCTCTTACTTTTTTTTCACGTTTTTTTACGTTTTTCTCCTTTTCGCCTCTTTTCTGGGCGTATTATTCTTCTTTTTCTTCTTTTTTTTCGTCTAATGCATACCCCATCAGTGCAGCAATGCTTATTCAATACCGCCAGCAGATGGAGACACTGGGGGATAATTTTCTAAGGATTTATACTGATTTTTCCTGTCTGAATTTGTCGCACAGAAAGTTGCAGGCCAAATATGTGTGACATTTCTGCGACTTTAGCTTCTAGAGCATTTTTACAACATTATACATAGGTGCTGAATACATAAAAAGCGACTGTTCAGCGACAGACAAGTCGCATCGGCTGAAAGTAGGCCAGAATGTCAGTCCATGTTGGAGCAGGTTTAGATACAGTCTAAAGTATAGATCTCAAAGTCTGTGCACAGAATTTAGCAAGGGCCTCGCACCTTCTGATGCATCAGGTAGGTGCACAATAGCATAGCCTAACCCTCTGTACTTTGGTCTATATTGATGCGGGACATAGACAGCCAGCTGATGACCAATCCATTAGTGCAATGGATGGCTGGAAGCATTTGTCTTTGCCTTTGCAATACCACAGAAGCAATGCATGGTCAATGTACAGCAATGACACACCTGTGTGAACAGCCAGGAGACCCCCCCCCCCCCCCCCCATGTTATGTTACATAGTTACATAGTTAGTACGGTCGAAAAAAGACATATGTCCATCAAGTTCAACCAGGGAATTAAGGGGTAGGGGTGTGGCGCGATATTGGGGAAGGGATGAGATTTTATATTTCTTCATAAGCATTAATCTTATTTTGTCAATTAGGAACATTCAGCACCCACCCGCTATCAAGGCAGCTGCCTATCATGTCATGCCCTACCTGCACAGGTGTGCTGGCTACTCAAATGATCCAATTAAGGAGGCCATTTAGTCAGCAGCAGCAGAAGTCCTGTGCCTGGACGCTCCAACAGCGGCCAGACACAAGCAGAAGCAGCAGAAGCAGCAGCAGCAGCACCTTTTGTTTTTTGGCTGCAGCAGCAGCAAGGCCCACAGGGCTGGCTAGCTGGCTAGCCAGCAAGCAGGTAGCAATGAAAGTAGGAATCTTTCTTTTTAACCCTGTAAGGGGGTGGTGCACTGTACCCGAAGATACTGCCATATCGGGTCAATGCATAGGGCGACGGAAGCAAGCTTCGAAATCGGCCCCCGTTCTCAAAAATCCATTTAATATATGGTCCCCAGATAGGGGACGTATCAGATATTAAACTGATAAGAACAGATACTACACTTGATCTTAGCCAAAAGGCCGAGAAGCGATAACCGTGAAAGGGGCGGGCCCAACAAGGTGCCCTTCATGGGCACTATCACTGCTTGCTGTCAGGGAGGCTGCCAGACAATTTTCCATGCACACTCTGGGCTGGGGGGCAGTCAACCACCAGTACACACAGCAGAACCTAAACCCATACCATTATTGCTAAGCAGCAAGACAGGGGCCCATTGCACTCCCACGGGGCCTTTTTAAATGCAATCCATAACCCGGATTTGCCAGGAACCCTTCTTACTCCTCCTACTTGCATGTGACACTGGGCTTAGGATCTGCATAGGAAACACACACACAAGCACACACCTACCTTTGTTGCCTGCAGATGCCTCCTTGGCTGTCCCCAAACGGTATCAAACCAACACCCACGGGAAGCTGTAAGCATAGAGGACATGCCTGCACCCCATTGGACTTACCTGTGTGGGTTAAACCCGGGTTATTTGACAACCTATGGCGGTGATGGTTCTGCTCAGGCAGAGCAGTGCTGATGCTCCTCATAAAGCTGTCGCTGCTGTGAAGGTTCTAGGTGACATCACAAATCCCTATGGTTACATACACAACAAAGCTGGGTTGTTGTTGTTTACACTCTGCAAGGCCTGTGGAAGTGAGTGACATCATAGCACTGTAGTTCTGAGGGTTCTAGATGGATGCAACAATCTCCTGTTGCTTCTATGAAGGCCATAATAGACGACATCACCAAACAGCTCCATAGTCACATACACAGCAAAGGAGAGATGTTGTTTACACCTAGTGATGTCAGTGGTATTGAGTGACATCACAGCACAGTGCTAAGGCTCCTGGGCCTGGACACAGCAGCGGCTGCAATATCTCAACGGAGAATACGTTTATATATATGTGTGTGTGTGCGCGTATATATATATATATATATATATATATATATATATATATATTTCTCCGCCGAAATCACTTTTAAACCCATTTCCACCTTTTTTTCCCTTCTCTTCCTCTTACTTTTTTTTCACGTTTTTTTACGTTTTTCTCCTTTTCGCCTCTTTTCTGGGCGTATTATTCTTCTTTTTCTTCTTTTTTTCGTCTAATGCATACCCCATCAGTGCAGCAATGCTTATTCAATACCGCCAGCAGATGGAGACACTGGGGGATAATTTTCTAAGGATTTATACTGATTTTTCCTGTCTGAATTTGTCGCACAGAAAGTTGCAGGCCAAATATGTGTGACATTTCTGCGACTTTAGCTTCTAGAGCATTTTTACAACATTATACATAGGTGCTGAATACATAAAAAGCGACTGTTCAGCGACAGACAAGTCGCATCGGCTGAAAGTAGGCCAGAATGTCAGTCCATGTTGGAGCAGGTTTAGATACAGTCTAAAGTATAGATCTCAAAGTCTGTGCACAGAATTTAGCAAGGGCCTCGCACCTTCTGATGCATCAGGTAGGTGCACAATAGCATAGCCTAACCCTCTGTACTTTGGTCTATATTGATGCGGGACATAGACAGCCAGCTGATGACCAATCCATTAGTGCAATGGATGGCTGGAAGCATTTGTCTTTGCCTTTGCAATACCACAGAAGCAATGCATGGTCAATGTACAGCAATGACACACCTGTGTGAACAGCCAGGAGACCCCCCCCCCCCCATGTTATGTTACATAGTTACATAGTTAGTACGGTCGAAAAAAGACATATGTCCATCAAGTTCAACCAGGGAATTAAGGGGTAGGGGTGTGGCGCGATATTGGGGAAGGGATGAGATTTTATATTTCTTCATAAGCATTAATCTTATTTTGTCAATTAGGAACATTCAGCACCCACCCGCTATCAAGGCAGCTGCCTATCATGTCATGCCCTACCTGCACAGGTGTGCTGGCTACTCAAATGATCCAATTAAGGAGGCCATTTAGTCAGCAGCAGCAGAAGTCCTGTGCCTGGACGCTCCAACAGCGGCCAGACACAAGCAGAAGCAGCAGAAGCAGCAGCAGCAGCACCTTTTGTTTTTTGGCTGCAGCAGCAGCAAGGCCCACAGGGCTGGCTAGCTGGCTAGCCAGCAAGCAGGTAGCAATGAAAGTAGGAATCTTTCTTTTTAACCCTGTAAGGGGGTGGTGCACTGTACCCGAAGATACTGCCATATCGGGTCAATGCATAGGGCGACGGAAGCAAGCTTCGAAATCGGCCCCCGTTCTCAAAAATCCATTTAATATATGGTCCCCAGATAGGGGACGTATCAGATATTAAACTGATAAGAACAGATACTACACTTGATCTTAGCCAAAAGGCCGAGAAGCGATAACCGTGAAAGGGGCGGGCCCAACAAGGTGCCCTTCATGGGCACTATCACTGCTTGCTGTCAGGGAGGCTGCCAGACAATTTTCCATGCACACTCTGGGCTGGGGGGCAGTCAACCACCAGTACACACAGCAGAACCTAAACCCATACCATTATTGCTAAGCAGCAAGACAGGGGCCCATTGCACTCCCACGGGGCCTTTTTAAATGCAATCCATAACCCGGATTTGCCAGGAACCCTTCTTACTCCTCCTACTTGCATGTGACACTGGGCTTAGGATCTGCATAGGAAACACACACACAAGCACACACCTACCTTTGTTGCCTGCAGATGCCTCCTTGGCTGTCCCCAAACGGTATCAAACCAACACCCACGGGAAGCTGTAAGCATAGAGGACATGCCTGCACCCCATTGGACTTACCTGTGTGGGTTAAACCCGGGTTATTTGACAACCTATGGCGGTGATGGTTCTGCTCAGGCAGAGCAGTGCTGATGCTCCTCATAAAGCTGTCGCTGCTGTGAAGGTTCTAGGTGACATCACAAATCCCTATGGTTACATACACAACAAAGCTGGGTTGTTGTTGTTTACACTCTGCAAGGCCTGTGGAAGTGAGTGACATCATAGCACTGTAGTTCTGAGGGTTCTAGATGGATGCAACAATCTCCTATTGCTTCTATGAAGGCCATAATAGACGACATCACCAAACAGCTCCATAGTCACATACACAGCAAAGGAGAGATGTTGTTTACACCTAGTGATGTCAGTGGTATTGAGTGACATCACAGCACAGTGCTAAGGCTCCTGGGCCTGGACACAGCAGCGGCTGCAATATCTCAACGGAGAATACGTTTATATATATGTGTGTGTGTGCGCGTATATATATATATATATATATATATATATATATATATATATATTTCTCCGCCGAAATCACTTTTAAACCCATTTCCACCTTTTTTTCCCTTCTCTTCCTCTTACTTTTTTTTCACGTTTTTTTACGTTTTTCTCCTTTTCGCCTCTTTTCTGGGCGTATTATTCTTCTTTTTCTTCTTTTTTTTCGTCTAATGCATACCCCATCAGTGCAGCAATGCTTATTCAATACCGCCAGCAGATGGAGACACTGGGGGATAATTTTCTAAGGATTTATACTGATTTTTCCTGTCTGAATTTGTCGCACAGAAAGTTGCAGGCCAAATATGTGTGACATTTCTGCGACTTTAGCTTCTAGAGCATTTTTACAACATTATACATAGGTGCTGAATACATAAAAAGCGACTGTTCAGCGACAGACAAGTCGCATCGGCTGAAAGTAGGCCAGAATGTCAGTCCATGTTGGAGCAGGTTTAGATACAGTCTAAAGTATAGATCTCAAAGTCTGTGCACAGAATTTAGCAAGGGCCTCGCACCTTCTGATGCATCAGGTAGGTGCACAATAGCATAGCCTAACCCTCTGTACTTTGGTCTATATTGATGCGGGACATAGACAGCCAGCTGATGACCAATCCATTAGTGCAATGGATGGCTGGAAGCATTTGTCTTTGCCTTTGCAATACCACAGAAGCAATGCATGGTCAATGTACAGCAATGACACACCTGTGTGAACAGCCAGGAGACCCCCCCCCCCCCCCCATGTTATGTTACATAGTTACATAGTTAGTACGGTCGAAAAAAGACATATGTCCATCAAGTTCAACCAGGGAATTAAGGGGTAGGGGTGTGGCGCGATATTGGGGAAGGGATGAGATTTTATATTTCTTCATAAGCATTAATCTTATTTTGTCAATTAGGAACATTCAGCACCCACCCGCTATCAAGGCAGCTGCCTATCATGTCATGCCCTACCTGCACAGGTGTGCTGGCTACTCAAATGATCCAATTAAGGAGGCCATTTAGTCAGCAGCAGCAGAAGTCCTGTGCCTGGACGCTCCAACAGCGGCCAGACACAAGCAGAAGCAGCAGAAGCAGCAGCAGCACCACCTTTTGTTTTTTGGCTGCAGCAGCAGCAAGGCCCACAGGGCTGGCTAGCTGGCTAGCCAGCAAGCAGGTAGCAATGAAAGTAGGAATCTTTCTTTTTAACCCTGTAAGGGGGTGGTGCACTGTACCCGAAGATACTGCCATATCGGGTCAATGCATAGGGCGACGGAAGCAAGCTTCGAAATCGGCCCCCGTTCTCAAAAATCCATTTAATATATGGTCCCCAGATAGGGGACGTATCAGATATTAAACTGATAAGAACAGATACTACACTTGATCTTAGCCAAAAGGCCGAGAAGCGATAACCGTGAAAGGGGCGGGCCCAACAAGGTGCCCTTCATGGGCACTATCACTGCTTGCTGTCAGGGAGGCTGCCAGACAATTTTCCATGCACACTCTGGGCTGGGGGGCAGTCAACCACCAGTACACACAGCAGAACCTAAACCCATACCATTATTGCTAAGCAGCAAGACAGGGGCCCATTGCACTCCCACGGGGCCTTTTTAAATGCAATCCATAACCCGGATTTGCCAGGAACCCTTCTTACTCCTCCTACTTGCATGTGACACTGGGCTTAGGATCTGCATAGGAAACACACACACAAGCACACACCTACCTTTGTTGCCTGCAGATGCCTCCTTGGCTGTCCCCAAACGGTATCAAACCAACACCCACGGGAAGCTGTAAGCATAGAGGACATGCCTGCACCCCATTGGACTTACCTGTGTGGGTTAAACCCGGGTTATTTGACAACCTATGGCGGTGATGGTTCTGCTCAGGCAGAGCAGTGCTGATGCTCCTCATAAAGCTGTCGCTGCTGTGAAGGTTCTAGGTGACATCACAAATCCCTATGGTTACATACACAACAAAGCTGGGTTGTTGTTGTTTACACTCTGCAAGGCCTGTGGAAGTGAGTGACATCATAGCACTGTAGTTCTGAGGGTTCTAGATGGATGCAACAATCTCCTGTTGCTTCTATGAAGGCCATAATAGACGATATCACCAAACAGCTCCATAGTCACATACACAGCAAAGGAGAGATGTTGTTTACACCTAGTGATGTCAGTGGTATTGAGTGACATCACAGCACAGTGCTAAGGCTCCTGGGCCTGGACACAGCAGCGGCTGCAATATCTCAACGGAGAATACGTTTATATATATGTGTGTGTGTGCGCGTATATATATATATATATATATATATATATATATATATATATATATATATATATATATTTCTCCGCCGAAATCACTTTTAAACCCATTTCCACCTTTTTTTCCCTTCTCTTCCTCTTACTTTTTTTTCACGTTTTTTTACGTTTTTCTCCTTTTCGCCTCTTTTCTGGGCGTATTATTCTTCTTTTTCTTCTTTTTTTTCGTCTAATGCATACCCCATCAGTGCAGCAATGTTTATTCAATACCGCCAGCAGATGGAGACACTGGGGGATAATTTTCTAAGGATTTATACTGATTTTTCCTGTCTGAATTTGTCGCACAGAAAGTTGCAGGCCAAATATGTGTGACATTTCTGCGACTTTAGCTTCTAGAGCATTTTTACAACATTATACATAGGTGCTGAATACATAAAAAGCGACTGTTCAGCGACAGACAAGTCGCATCGGCTGAAAGTAGGCCAGAATGTCAGTCCATGTTGGAGCAGGTTTAGATACAGTCTAAAGTATAGATCTCAAAGTCTGTGCACAGAATTTAGCAAGGGCCTCGCACCTTCTGATGCATCAGGTAGGTGCACAATAGCATAGCCTAACCCTCTGTACTTTGGTCTATATTGATGCGGGACATAGACAGCCAGCTGATGACCAATCCATTAGTGCAATGGATGGCTGGAAGCATTTGTCTTTGCCTTTGCAATACCACAGAAGCAATGCATGGTCAATGTACAGCAATGACACACCTGTGTGAACAGCCAGGAGACCCCCCCCCCCCCCATGTTATGTTACATAGTTACATAGTTAGTACGGTCGAAAAAAGACATATGTCCATCAAGTTCAACCAGGGAATTAAGGGGTAGGGGTGTGGCGCGATATTGGGGAAGGGATGAGATTTTATATTTCTTCATAAGCATTAATCTTATTTTGTCAATTAGGAACATTCAGCACCCACCCGCTATCAAGGCAGCTGCCTATCATGTCATGCCCTACCTGCACAGGTGTGCTGGCTACTCAAATGATCCAATTAAGGAGGCCATTTAGTCAGCAGCAGCAGAAGTCCTGTGCCTGGATGCTCCAACAGCGGCCAGACACAAGCAGAAGCAGCAGAAGCAGCAGCAGCACCACCTTTTGTTTTTTGGCTGCAGCAGCAGCAAGGCCCACAGGGCTGGCTAGCTGGCTAGCCAGCAAGCAGGTAGCAATGAAAGTAGGAATCTTTCTTTTTAACCCTGTAAGGGGGTTGTGCACTGTACCCGAAGATACTGCCATATCGGGTCAATGCATAGGGCGACGGAAGCAAGCTTCGAAATCGGCCCCCGTTCTCAAAAATCCATTTAATATATGGTCCCCAGATAGGGGACGTATCAGATATTAAACTGATAAGAACAGATACTACACTTGATCTTAGCCAAAAGGCCGAGAAGCGATAACCGTGAAAGGGGCGGGCCCAACAAGGTGCCCTTCATGGGCACTATCACTGCTTGCTGTCAGGAAGGCTGCCAGACAATTTTCCATGCACACTCTGGGCTGGGGGGCAGTCAACCACCAGTACACACAGCAGAACCTAAACCCATACCATTATTGCTAAGCAGCAAGACAGGGGCCCATTGCACTCCCACGGGGCCTTTTTAAATGCAATCCATAACCCGGATTTGCCAGGAACCCTTCTTACTCCTCCTACTTGCATGTGACACTGGGCTTAGGATCTGCATAGGAAACACACACACAAGCACACACCTACCTTTGTTGCCTGCAGATGCCTCCTTGGCTGTCCCCAAACGGTATCAAACCAACACCCACGGGAAGCTGTAAGCATAGAGGACATGCCTGCACCCCATTGGACTTACCTGTGTGGGTTAAACCCGGGTTATTTGACAACCTATGGCGGTGATGGTTCTGCTCAGGCAGAGCAGTGCTGATGCTCCTCATAAAGCTGTCGCTGCTGTGAAGGTTCTAGTAGGTGACATCACAAATCCCTATGTTACATACACAACAAAGCTGGGTTGTTGTTGTTTACACTCTGCAAGGCCTGTGGAAGTGAGTGACATCATAGCACTGTAGTTCTGAGGGTTCTAGATGGATGCAACAATCTCCTATTGCTTCATGAAGGCCCATAATAGACGACATCACCAAACAGCTCCATAGTCACATACACAGCAAAGGAGAGATGTTGTTTACAACCTAGTGATGTCAGTGGTATGAGTGACATCACAGCACAGTGCTAAGGCTCCTGGGCCTGGACACAGCAGCGGCTGCAATATCTCAACGGAGAATACGTTATATATATGTGTGTGTGTGCGCGTATATATATATATATATATAATATATATATATATATATATATTTCTCCGCCGAAATCACTTTTAACCCATTTCCACCTTTTTTTCCCTTCTCTTCCTCTTACTTTTTTTTCACGTTTTTTTACGTTTTTCTCCTTTTCGCCCTCTTTTCTGGCGTATTAATCTTCTTGTATTCTTCTTTTTTTTCGTCTAATGCATACCCCATCAGTGCAGCAATGCTTATTCATACCGCCAGCAATGGAGACACTGGGTATAATTTTCTAAGGATTTATACAGATTTTTCCTCGTCTGAATCTGTCGCACAGAAAGTTGCAGGCCAAATATGTTGTGACATTTCTGCGACTTTAGCTTCTAGAGCATTTTTACAACATTATACATAGGTGGCTGAATACATAAAAAGCGACTGTTCAGCGACAGACAAGTCGCATCGGCTGAAAGTAGGCCAGAATGTCAGTCCATGTTGGAGCAGGTTTAGATACAGTCTAAAGTATAGATCTCAAGTCTGGTGCACAGAATTTAGCAAGGGCCTCGCACCTTCTGATGCATCAGGTAGGTGCACAATAGCCATAGCCTAACCCTCTGTACTTTGTCTATATTGAGGCGGACATAGACAGCCAGCTGATGACCAATCCATTAGTGCAATGGATGGCTGGAAGCATTTGGTCTTTGCCTTGCAATACCACAGAAAGCAATGCATGGTCAATGTACAGCAATGACACACCTGTGTGAAGAGCCAGAGACCCCCCCCCCCATGTTAAAGTTACATAGTTACATAGTTAGTACGGTCGAAAAAAGACATATGTCCATCAAGTTCAACCAGGGAATTATGAGGGGTAGGGGTGTGGCGCGATATTGGGGAAGGGATGAGATTTTATATTTCTTCATAAGCATTAATCTTATTTTGTCAATTGAGGAACATTCAGCACCCACCCGCTATCAAGGCAGCTGCCTATCATGTCATGCCCTACCTGCACAGGTGTGCTGGCTACTCAAATGATCCAATTAAGGAGGCCAATTTAGATCAGCAGCAGCAGAAGGTCCTGTGCCTGGACGCTCCAACAGCGGCCAGACACAAGCAGAAGCAGAAGCAGCAGCAGCACCACCTTTTGTTTTTTGGCTGCAGCAGCAGCAAGGCCCACAGGGCTGGCTAGCTGGCTAGCCAGCAAGCAGGTAGCAATGAAAGTAGGAATCTTTCTTTTTAACCCTGTAAGGGGGGGTGGTGCACTGTACCCGAAGATACTGCCATATCGGGTCAATGCCATAGGGCGACGGAAGCAAGCTTCGAAATCGGCCCCGTTCTCAAAAATCCATTTAATATATGGTCCCCAGATAGGGGACGTATCAGATATTAAACTGATAAGAACAGATACTACACTTGATCTTAGCCAAAAGGCCGAGAAGCGATACCCGTGAAAGGGGCGGGCCCAACAAGGTGCCCTTCATGGGCACTATCACTGCTTGGCTGTCAGGGAGGCTGCCAGACAATTTTCCATGCACACCTCTGGGCTGGGGGGCAGTCAACCACCAGTACACACAGCAGAACCTAAACCCATACCATTATTGCTAAGCAGCAAGACAGGGGCCCATTGCACTCCCACGGGGCCTTTTTAAATGCAATCCATAACCCGGATTTGCCAGGAACCCTTCTTACTCCTCATACTTGCATGTGACACTGGGCTTAGGATCTGCATAGGAAACACACACAAGCACACACCTACCTTTGTTGCCTGCAGATGCCTCCTTGGCTTGTCCCCAAACGGTATCAAACCAACACCCACGGGAAGCTGTAAGCATAGAGGACATGCTGCACCCCATTGGACTTACCTTGTGTGGGTTAAACCGGGTTATTTGACAACCTATGGCGGTGATGGTTCTGCTCAGGCAGAGCAGTGCTGATGCTCCTCATAAAGCTGTCGCTGCTGTGAAGGTTCTAGGTGACATCACAAATTCCTATGGTTACATACACAACAAAGCTG
Organism: Hyla sarda; assembly: GCF_029499605.1. Taxonomy (NCBI): domain Eukaryota; kingdom Metazoa; phylum Chordata; class Amphibia; order Anura; family Hylidae; genus Hyla; species Hyla sarda. Next base: position 231,117 of record NW_026610454.1, on the reverse strand, counting down.
GGTTGTTGTTGTTTACACTCTGCAAGGCCTGTGGAAGTGAGTGGACATCATAGCACTGTAGTTCTGAGGGTTCTAGATGGATGCAACAATCTCCTGTTGCTTCTATGAAGGCCATAATAGACGACATCACCAAACAGCTCCATAGTCACATACACAGCAAAGGAGAGATGTTGTTTACACCTAGTGATGTCAGTGGTATTGAGTGACATCACAGCACAGTGCTAAGGCTCCTGGGCCTGGACACAGCAGCGGCTGCAATATCTCAACGGAGAATACGTTTATATATATGTGTGTGTGTGCGCGTATATATATATATATATATATATATATATATATATATAATATATATATTTCTCCGCCGAAATCACTTTTAAACCATTTCCACCTTTTTTCCTTCTCTTCCTCTTACTTTTTTTTCACGTTTTTTTTACGTTTTTCTCCTTTTCGCCTCTTTTCTGGGCGTATTATTCTTCTTTTTCTTCTTTTTTTTCATCTAATGCATACCCCATCAGTGCAGCAATGCTTATTCAATACCGCCAGCAGATGGAGACACTGGGGGATAATTTTCTAAGGATTTATACTGATTTTTCCTGTCTGAATTTGTCGCACAGAAAGTTGCAGGCCAAATATGTGTGACATTTCTGCGACTTTAGCTTCTAGAGCATTTTTACAACATTATACATAGGTGCTGAATACATAAAAGCGACTGTTCAGCGACAGACAAGTCGCATCGGCTGAAAGTAGGCCAGAATGTCAGTCCATGTTGGAGCAGGTTTAGATACAGTCTAAAGTATAGATCTCAAAGTCTGTGCACAGAATTTAGCAAGGGCCTCGCACCTTCTGATGCATCAGGTAGGTGCACAATAGCATAGCCTAACCCTCTGTACTTTGGTCTATATTGATGCGGGACATAGACAGCAGCTGATGACAATCCATTAGTGCAATGGATGGCTAGGAAGCATTTGTCTTTGCCTTTGCAATACCACAGAAGCAATGCATGGTCAATGTACAGCAATGACACACCTGTGTGAACAGCCAGGAGACCCCCCCCCCCCCCATGTTATGTTACATAGTTACATAGTTAGTACGGTCGAAAAAAGACATATGTCCATCAAGTTCAACCAGGGAATTAAGGGGTAGGGGTGTGGCGCGATATTGGGGAAGGGATGAGATTTTATATTTCTTCATAAGCATTAATCTTATTTTGTCAATTAGGAACATTCAGCACCCACCCGCTATCAAGGCAGCTGCCTATCATGTCATGCCCTACCTGCACAGGTGTGCTGGCTACTCAAATGATCCAATTAAGGAGGCCATTTAGTCAGCAGCAGCAGAAGTCCTGTGCCTGGACGCTCCAACAGCGGCCCAGACACAAGCAGAAGCAGAGAAGCAGCAGCAGCACCACCTTTTGTTTTTTGGCTGCAGCAGCAGCAAGGCCCACAGGGCTGGCTAGCTGGCTAGCCAGCAAGCAGGTAGCAATGAAAGTAGGAATCTTTCTTTTTAACCCTGTAAGGGGGTGGTGCACTGTACCCGAAGATACTGCCATATCGGGTCAATGCATAGGGCGACGGAAGCAAGCTTCGAAATCGGCCCCCGTTCTCAAAAATCCATTTAATATATGGTCCCCAGATAGGGGACGTATCAGATATTAAACTGATAAGAACAGATACTACACTTGATCTTAGCCAAAAGGCCGAGAAGCGATAACCGTGAAAGGGGCGGGCCCAACAAGGTGCCCTTCATGGGCACTATCACTGCTTGCTGTCAGGGAGGCTGCCAGACAATTTTCCATGCACACTCTGGGCTGGGGGGCAGTCAACCACCAGTACACACAGCAGAACCTAAACCCATACCATTATTGCTAAGCAGCAAGACAGGGGCCCCATTGCACTCCCACGGGGCCTTTTTAAATGCAATCCATAACCCGGATTTGCCAGAAACCCTTCTTACTCCTCCTACTTGTATGTGACACTGGGCTTAGGATCTGCATAGGAAACACACACACAAGCACACACCTACCTTTGTTGCCTGCAGATGCCTCCTTGGCTGTCCCCAAACGGTATCAAACCAACACCCACGGGAAGCTGTAAGCATAGAGGACATGCCTGCACCCCATTGGACTTACCTGTGTGGGTTAAACCCGGGTTATTTGACAACCTATGGCGGTGATGGTTCTGCTCAGGCAGAGCAGTGCTGATGCTCCTCATAAAGCTGTCGCTGCTGTGAAGGTTCTAGGTGACATCACAAATCCCTATGGTTACATACACAACAAAGCTGGGTTGTTGTTGTTTACACTCTGCAAGGCCTGTGGAAGTGAGTGACATCATAGCACTGTAGTTCTGAGGTTCTAGATGGATGCAACAATCTCCTGTTGCTTCTCATGAAGGCCATAATAGACGACATCACCAAACAGCTCCATAGTCACATACACAGCAAAGGAGAGATGTTGTTTACACCTAGTGATGTCAGTGGTATTGAGTGACATCACAGCACAGTGCTAAGGCCCCTGGGCCTGGACACAGCAGCGGCTGCAATATCTCAACGGAGAATACGTTTATATATATGTGTGTGTGTGCGCGTATATATATATATATATATATATATATATATATATATATATATATATTTCTCCGCCGAAATCACTTTTAAACCCATTTCCACCTTTTTTTCCCTTCTCTTCCTCTTACTTTTTTTTCACGTTTTTTACGTTTTTCTCCTTTTCGCTCTTTTCTGGCGTATTATTCTTCTTTTTCTTTCTTTTTTTTCGTCTAATGCATACCCCATCAGTGCAGCAATGCTTATTCAATACCGCCAGCAGATGGAGACACTGGGGGATAATTTTCTAAGGATTTATACTGATTTTTCCTGTCTGAATTTGTCGCACAGAAAGTTGCAGGCCAAATATGTGTGACATTTCTGCGACTTTAGCTTCTAGAGCATTTTTACAACATTATACATAGGTGCTGAATACATAAAAAGCGACTGTTCAGCGACAGACAAGTCGCATCGGCTGAAAGTAGGCCAGAATGTCAGTCCATGTTGGAGCAGGTTTAGATACAGTCTAAAGTATAGATCTCAAAGTCTGTGCACAGAATTTAGCAAGGGCCTCGCACCTTCTGATGCATCAGGTAGGTGCACAATAGCATAGCCTAACCCTCTGTACTTTGGTCTATATTGATGCGGGACATAGACAGCCAGCTGATGACCAATCCATTAGTGCAATGGATGGCTGGAAGCATTTGTCTTTGCCTTTGCAATACCACAGAAGCAATGCATGGTCAATGTACAGCAATGACACACCTGTGTGAACAGCCAGGAGACCCCCCCCCCCCCCATGTTATGTTACATAGTTACATAGTTAGTACGGTCGAAAAAAGACATATGTCCATCAAGTTCAACCAGGGAATTAAGGGGTAGGGGTGTGGCGCGATATTGGGGAAGGGATGAGATTTTATATTTCTTCATAAGCATTAATCTTATTTTGTCAATTAGGAACATTCAGCACCCACCCGCTATCAAGGCAGCTGCCTATCATGTCATGCCCTACCTGCACAGGTGTGCTGGCTACTCAAATGATCCAATTAAGGAGGCCATTTAGTCAGCAGCAGCAGAAGTCCTGTGCCTGGACGCTCCAACAGCGGCCAGACACAAGCAGAAGCAGCAGAAGCAGCAGCAGCACCACCTTTTGTTTTTTGGCTGCAGCAGCAGCAAGGCCCACAGGGCTGGCTAGCTGGCTAGCCAGCAAGCAGGTAGCAATGAAAGTAGGAATCTTTCTTTTTAACCCTGTAAGGGGGTGGTGCACTGTACCCGAAGATACTGCCATATCGGGTCAATGCATAGGGCGACGGAAGCAAGCTTCGAAATCGGCCCCCGTTCTCAAAAATCCATTTAATATATGGTCCCCAGATAGGGGACGTATCAGATATTAAACTGATAAGAACAGATACTACACTTGATCTTAGCCAAAAGGCCGAGAAGCGATAACCGTGAAAGGGGCGGGCCCAACAAGGTGCCCTTCATGGGCACTATCACTGCTTGCTGTCAGGGAGGCTGCCAGACAATTTTCCATGCACACTCTGGGCTGGGGGGCAGTCAACCACCAGTACACACAGCAGAACCTAAACCCATACCATTATTGCTAAGCAGCAAGACAGGGGCCCATTGCACTCCCACGGGGCCTTTTTAAATGCAATCCATAACCCGGATTTGCCAGGAACCCTTCTTACTCCTCCTACTTACATGTGACACTGGGCTTAGGATCTGCATAGGAAACACACACACAAGCACACACCTACCTTTGTTGCCTGCAGATGCCTCCTTGGCTGTCCCCAAACGGTATCAAACCAACACCCACGGGAAGCTGTAAGCATAGAGGACATGCCTGCACCCCATTGGACTTACCTGTGTGGGTTAAACCCGGGTTATTTGACAACCTATGGCGGTGATGGTTCTGCTCAGGCAGAGCAGTGCTGATGCTCCTCATAAAGCTGTCGCTGCTGTGAAGGTTCTAGGTGACATCACAAATCCCTATGGTTACATACACAACAAAGCTGGGTTGTTGTTGTTTACACTCTGCAAGGCCTGTGGAAGTGAGTGACATCATAGCACTGTAGTTCTGAGGGTTCTAGATGGATGCAACAATCTCCTGTTGCTTCTATGAAGGCCATAATAGACGACATCACCAAACAGCTCCATAGTCACATACACAGCAAAGGAGAGATGTTGTTTACACCTAGTGATGTCAGTGGTATTGAGTGACATCACAGCACAGTGCTAAGGCTCCTGGGCCTGGACACAGCAGCGGCTGCAATATCTCAACGGAGAATACGTTTATATATATGTGTGTGTGTGCGCGTATATATATATATATATATATATATATATATATATATATATATATTTCTCCGCCGAAATCACTTTTAAACCCATTTCCACCTTTTTTTCCCTTCTCTTCCTCTTACTTTTGTTTCACGTTTTTTTACGTTTTTCTCCTTTTCGCCTCTTTTCTGGGCGTATTATTCTTCTTTTTCTTCTTTTTTTTCGTCTAATGCATACCCCATCAGTGCAGCAATGCTTATTCAATACCGCCAGCAGATGGAGACACTGGGGGATAATTTTCTAAGGATTTATACTGATTTTTCCTGTCTGAATTTGTCGCACAGAAAGTTGCAGGCCAAATATGTGTGACATTTCTGCGACTTTAGCTTCTAGAGCATTTTTACAACATTATACATAGGTGCTGAATACATAAAAAGCGACTGTTCAGCGACAGACAAGTCGCATCGGCTGAAAGTAGGCCAGAATGTCAGTCCATGTTGGAGCAGGTTTAGATACAGTCTAAAGTATAGATCTCAAAGTCTGTGCACAGAATTTAGCAAGGGCCTCGCACCTTCTGATGCATCAGGTAGGTGCACAATAGCATAGCCTAACCCTCTGTACTTTGGTCTATATTGATGCGGGACATAGACAGCCAGCTGATGACCAATCCATTAGTGCAATGGATGGCTGGAAGCATTTGTCTTTGCCTTTGCAATACCACAGAAGCAATGCATGGTCAATGTACAGCAATGACACACCTGTGTGAACAGCCAGGAGACCCCCCCCCCCCCATGTTATGTTACATAGTTACATAGTTAGTACGGTCGAAAAAAGACATATGTCCATCAAGTTCAACCAGGGAATTAAGGGGTAGGGGTGTGGCGCGATATTGGGGAAGGGATGAGATTTTATATTTCTTCATAAGCATTAATCTTATTTTGTCAATTAGGAACATTCAGCACCCACCCGCTATCAAGGCAGCTGCCTATCATGTCATGCCCTACCTGCACAGGTGTGCTGGCTACTCAAATGATCCAATTAAGGAGGCCATTTAGTCAGCAGCAGCAGAAGTCCTGTGCCTGGACGCTCCAACAGCGGCCAGACACAAGCAGAAGCAGAAGCAGCAGAAGCAGCAGAAGCAGCAGCAGCACCACCTTTTGTTTTTTGGCTGCAGCAGCAGCAAGGCCCACAGGGCTGGCTAGCTGGCTAGCCAGCAAGCAGGTAGCAATGAAAGTAGGAATCTTTCTTTTTAACCCTGTAAGGGGGTGGTGCACTGTACCCGAAGATACTGCCATATCGGGTCAATGCATAGGGCGACGGAAGCAAGCTTCGAAATCGGCCCCCGTTCTCAAAAATCCATTTAATATATGGTCCCCAGATAGGGGACGTATCAGATATTAAACTGATAAGAACAGATACTACACTTGATCTTAGCCAAAAGGCCGAGAAGCGATAACCGTGAAAGGGGCGGGCCCAACAAGGTGCCCTTCATGGGCACTATCACTGCTTGCTGTCAGGGAGGCTGCCAGACAATTTTCCATGCACACTCTGGGCTGGGGGGCAGTCAACCACCAGTACACACAGCAGAACCTAAACCCATACCATTATTGCTAAGCAGCAAGACAGGGGCCCATTGCACTCCCACGGGGCCTTTTTAAATGCAATCCATAACCCGGATTTGCCAGGAACCCTTCTTACTCCTCCTACTTGCATGTGACACTGGGCTTAGGATCTGCATAGGAAACACACACACAAGCACACACCTACCTTTGTTGCCTGCAGATGCCTCCTTGGCTGTCCCCAAACGGTATCAAACCAACACCCACGGGAAGCTGTAAGCATAGAGGACATGCCTGCACCCCATTGGACTTACCTGTGTGGGTTAAACCCGGGTTATTTGACAACCTATGGCGGTGATGGTTCTGCTCAGGCAGAGCAGTGCTGATGCTCCTCATAAAGCTGTCGCTGCTGTGAAGGTTCTAGGTGACATCACAAATCCCTATGGTTACATACACAACAAAGCTGGGTTGTTGTTGTTTACACTCTGCAAGGCCTGTGGAAGTGAGTGACATCATAGCACTGTAGTTCTGAGGGTTCTAGATGGATGCAACAATCTCCTGTTGCTTCTATGAAGGCCATAATAGACGACATCACCAAACAGCTCCATAGTCACATACACAGCAAAGGAGAGATGTTGTTTACACCTAGTGATGTCAGTGGTATTGAGTGACATCACAGCACAGTGCTAAGGCTCCTGGGCCTGGACACAGCAGCGGCTGCAATATCTCAACGGAGAATACGTTTATATATATATGTGTGTGTGTGCGCGTATATATATATATATATATATATATATATATATATATATATATATATATAAATATTTCTCCGCCGAAATCACTTTTAAACCCATTTCCACCTTTTTTTCCCTTCTCTTCCTCTTACTTTTTTTTCAAGTTTTTTTACGTTTTTCTCCTTTTCGCCTCTTTTCTGGGCGTATTATTCTTCTTTTTCTTCTTTTTTTTCGTCTAATGCATACCCCATCAGTGCAGCAATGCTTATTCAATACCGCCAGCAGATGGAGACACTGGGGGATAATTTTCTAAGGATTTATACAGATTTTTCCTGTCTGAATTTGTCACACAGAAAGTTGCAGGCCAAATATGTGTGACATTTCTGCGACTTTAGCTTCTAGAGCATTTTTACAACATTATACATAGGTGCTGAATACATAAAAAGCGACTGTTCAGCGACAGACAAGTCGCATCGGCTGAAAGTAGGCCAGAATGTCAGTCCATGTTGGAGCAGGTTTAGATACAGTCTAAAGTATAGATCTCAAAGTCTGTGCACAGAATTTAGCAAGGGCCTCGCACCTTCTGATGCATCAGGTAGGTGCACAATAGCATAGCCTAACCCTCTGTACTTTGGTCTATATTGATGCGGGACATAGACAGCCAGCTGATGACCAATCCATTAGTGCAATGGATGGCTGGAAGCATTTGTCTTTGCCTTTGCAATACCACAGAAGCAATGCATGGTCAATGTACAGCAATGACACACCTGTGTGAACAGCCAGGAGACCCCCCCCCCCCCCCATGTTATGTTACATAGTCACATAGTTAGTACGGTCGAAAAAAGACATATGTCCATCAAGTTCAACCAGGGAATTAAGGGGTAGGGGTGTGGCGCGATATTGGGGAAGGGATGAGATTTTATATTTCTTCATAAGCATTAATCTTATTTTGTCAATTAGGAACATTCAGCACCCACCCGCTATCAAGGCAGCTGCCTATCATGTCATGCCCTACCTGCACAGGTGTGCTGGCTACTCAAATGATCCAATTAAGGAGGCCATTTAGTCAGCAGCAGCAGAAGTCCTGTGCCTGGACGCTCCAACAGCGGCCAGACACAAGCAGAAGCAGAAGCAGCAGAAGCAGCAGCAGCACCACCTTTTGTTTTTTGGCTGCAGCAGCAGCAAGGCCCACAGGGCTGGCTAGCTGGCTAGCCAGCAAGCAGGTAGCAATGAAAGTAGGAATCTTTCTTTTTAACCCTGTAAGGGGGTGGTGCACTGTACCCGAAGATACTGCCATATCGGGTCAATGCATAGGGCGACGGAAGCAAGCTTCGAAATCGGCCCCCGTTCTCAAAAATCCATTTAATATATGGTCCCCAGATAGGGGACGTATCAGATATTAAACTGATAAGAACAGATACTACACTTGATCTTAGCCAAAAGGCCGAGAAGCGATAACCGTGAAAGGGGCGGGCCCAACAAGGTGCCCTTCATGGGCACTATCACTGCTTGCTGTCAGGGAGGCTGCCAGACAATTTTCCATGCACACTCTGGGCTGGGGGGCAGTCAACCACCAGTACACACAGCAGAACCTAAACCCATACCATTATTGCTAAGCAGCAAGACAGGGGCCCATTGCACTCCCACGGGGCCTTTTTAAATGCAATCCATAACCCGGATTTGCCAGGAACCCTTCTTACTCCTCCTACTTGCATGTGACACTGGGCTTAGGATCTGCATAGGAAACACACACACAAGCACACACCTACCTTTGTTGCCTGCAGATGCCTCCTTGGCTGTCCCCAAACGGTATCAAACCAACACCCACGGGAAGCTGTAAGCATAGAGGACATGCCTGCACCCCATTGGACTTACCTGTGTGGGTTAAACCCGGGTTATTTGACAACCTATGGCGGTGATGGTTCTGCTCAGGCAGAGCAGTGCTGATGCTCCTCATAAAGCTGTCGCTGCTGTGAAGGTTCTAGGTGACATCACAAATCCCTATGGTTACATACACAACAAAGCTGGGTTGTTGTTGTTTACACTCTGCAAGGCCTGTGGAAGTGAGTGACATCATAGCACTGTAGTTCTGAGGGTTCTAGATGGATGCAACAATCTCCTGTTGCTTCTATGAAGGCCATAATAGACGACATCACCAAACAGCTCCATAGTCACATACACAGCAAAGGAGAGATGTTGTTTACACCTAGTGATGTCAGTGGTATTGAGTGACATCACAGCACAGTGCTAAGGCTCCTGGGCCTGGACACAGCAGCGGCTGCAATATCTCAACGGAGAATACGTTTATATATATGTGTGTGTGTGCGCGTATATATATATATATATATATATATATATTTCTCCGCCGAAATCACTTTTAAACCCATTTCCACCTTTTTTTCCCTTCTCTTCCTCTTACTTTTTTTTCACGTTTTTTTACGTTTTTCTCCTTTTCGCCTCTTTTCTGGGCGTATTATTCTTCTTTTTCTTCTTTTTTTTCGTCTAATGCATACCCCATCAGTGCAGCAATGCTTATTCAATACCGCCAGCAGATGGAGACACTGGGGGATAATTTTCTAAGGATTTATACTGATTTTTCCTGTCTGAATTTGTCGCACAGAAAGTTGCAGGCCAAATATGTGTGACATTTCTGCGACTTTAGCTTCTAGAGCATTTTTACAACATTATACATAGGTGCTGAATACATAAAAAGCGACTGTTCAGCGACAGACAAGTCGCATCGGCTGAAAGTAGGCCAGAATGTCAGTCCATGTTGGAGCAGGTTTAGATACAGTCTAAAGTATAGATCTCAAAGTCTGTGCACAGAATTTAGCAAGGGCCTCGCACCTTCTGATGCATCAGGTAGGTGCACAATAGCATAGCCTAACCCTCTGTACTTTGGTCTATATTGATGCGGGACATAGACAGCCAGCTGATGACCAATCCATTAGTGCAATGGATGGCTGGAAGCATTTGTCTTTGCCTTTGCAATACCACAGAAGCAATGCATGGTCAATGTACAGCAATGACACACCTGTGTGAACAGCCAGGAGACCCCCCCCCCCCCCCCCCATGTTATGTTACATAGTTACATAGTTAGTACGGTCGAAAAAAGACATATGTCCATCAAGTTCAACCAGGGAATTAAGGGGTAGGGGTGTGGCGCGATATTGGGGAAGGGATGAGATTTTATATTTCTTCATAAGCATTAATCTTATTTTGTCAATTAGGAACATTCAGCACCCACCCGCTATCAAGGCAGCTGCCTATCATGTCATGCCCTACCTGCACAGGTGTGCTGGCTACTCAAATGATCCAATTAAGGAGGCCATTTAGTCAGCAGCAGCAGAAGTCCTGTGCCTGGACGCTCCAACAGCGGCCAGACACAAGCAGAAGCAGAAGCAGCAGAAGCAGCAGCAGCACCACCTTTTGTTTTTTGGCTGCAGCAGCAGCAAGGCCCACAGGGCTGGCTAGCTGGCTAGCCAGCAAGCAGGTAGCAATGAAAGTAGGAATCTTTCTTTTTAACCCTGTAAGGGGGTGGTGCACTGTACCCGAAGATACTGCCATATCGGGTCAATGCATAGGGCGACGAAAGCAAGCTTCGAAATCGGCCCCCGTTCTCAAAAATCCATTTAATATATGGTCCCCAGATAGGGGACGTATCAGATATTAAACTGATAAGAACAGATACTACACTTGATCTTAGCCAAAAGGCCGAGAAGCGATAACCGTGAAAGGGGCGGGCCCAACAAGGTGCCCTTCATGGGCACTATCACTGCTTGCTGTCAGGGAGGCTGCCAGACAATTTTCCATGCACACTCTGGGCTGGGGGGCAGTCAACCACCAGTACACACAGCAGAACCTAAACCCATACCATTATTGCTAAGCAGCAAGACAGGGGCCCATTGCACTCCCACGGGGCCTTTTTAAATGCAATCCATAACCCGGATTTGCCAGGAACCCTTCTTACTCCTCCTACTTGCATGTGACACTGGGCTTAGGATCTGCATAGGAAACACACACACAAGCACACACCTACCTTTGTTGCCTGCAGATGCCTCCTTGGCTGTCCCCAAACGGTATCAAACCAACACCCACGGGAAGCTGTAAGCATAGAGGACATGCCTGCACCCCATTGGACTTACCTGTGTGGGTTAAACCCGGGTTATTTGACAACCTATGGCGGTGATGGTTCTGCTCAGGCAGAGCAGTGCTGATGCTCCTCATAAAGCTGTCGCTGCTGTGAAGGTTCTAGGTGACATCACAAATCCCTATGGTTACATACACAACAAAGCTGGGTTGTTGTTGTTTACACTCTGCAAGGCCTGTGGAAGTGAGTGACATCATAGCACTGTAGTTCTGAGGGTTCTAGATGGATGCAACAATCTCCTGTTGCTTCTATGAAGGCCATAATAGACGACATCACCAAACAGCTCCATAGTCACATACACAGCAAAGGAGAGATGTTGTTTACACCTAGTGATGTCAGTGGTATTGAGTGACATCACAGCACAGTGCTAAGGCTCCTGGGCCTGGACACAGCAGCGGCTGCAATATCTCAACGGAGAATACGTGTGTGTGCGCGTGTATATATATATATATATATATATATATATATATATATATATATATATATAAATATATATATATATATATATATTTCTCCGCCGAAATCACTTTTAAACCCATTTCCACCTTTTTTTCCCTTCTCTTCCTCTTACTTTTTTTTCACGTTTTTTTACGTTTTTCTCCTTTTCGCCTCTTTTCTGGGCGTATTATTCTTCTTTTTCTTCTTTTTTTTCGTCTAATGCATACCCCATCAGTGCAGCAATGCTTATTCAATACCGCCAGCAGATGGAGACACTGGGGGATAATTTTCTAAGGATTTATACTGATTTTTCCTGTCTGAATTTGTCGCACAGAAAGTTGCAGGCCAAATATGTGTGACATTTCTGCGACTTTAGCTTCTAGAGCATTTTTACAACATTATACATAGGTGCTGAATACATAAAAAGCGACTGTTCAGCGACAGACAAGTCGCATCGGCTGAAAGTAGGCCAGAATGTCAGTCCATGTTGGAGCAGGTTTAGATACAGTCTAAAGTATAGATCTCAAAGTCTGTGCACAGAATTTAGCAAGGGCCTCGCACCTTCTGATGCATCAGGTAGGTGCACAATAGCATAGCCTAACCCTCTGTACTTTGGTCTATATTGATGCGGGACATAGACAGCCAGCTGATGACCAATCCATTAGTGCAATGGATGGCTGGAAGCATTTGTCTTTGCCTTTGCAATACCACAGAAGCAATGCATGGTCAATGTACAGCAATGACACACCTGTGTGAACAGCCAGGAGACCCCCCCCCCCCCCCATGTTATGTTACATAGTTACATAGTTAGTACGGTCGAAAAAAGACATATGTCCATCAAGTTCAACCAGGGAATTAAGGGGTAGGGGTGTGGCGCGATATTGGGGAAGGGATGAGATTTTATATTTCTTCATAAGCATTAATCTTATTTTGTCAATTAGGAACATTCAGCACCCACCCGCTATCAAGGCAGCTGCCTATCATGTCATGCCCTACCTGCACAGGTGTGCTGGCTACTCAAATGATCCAATTAAGGAGGCCATTTAGTCAGCAGCAGCAGAAGTCCTGTGCCTGGACGCTCCAACAGCGGCCAGACACAAGCAGAAGCAGAAGCAGCAGAAGCACCACCTTTTGTTTTTTGGCTGCAGCAGCAGCAAGGCCCACAGGGCTGGCTAGCTGGCTAGCCAGCAAGCAGGTAGCAATGAAAGTAGGAATCTTTCTTTTTAACCCTGTAAGGGGGTGGTGCACTGTACCCGAAGATACTGCCATATTGGGTCAATGCATAGGGCGACGGAAGCAAGCTTCGAAATCGGCCCCCGTTCTCAAAAATCCATTTAATATATGGTCCCCAGATAGGGGACGTATCAGATATTAAACTGATAAGAACAGATACTACACTTGATCTTAGCCAAAAGGCCGAGAAGCGATAACCGTGAAAGGGGCGGGCCCAACAAGGTGCCCTTCATGGGCACTATCACTGCTTGCTGTCAGGGAGGCTGCCAGACAATTTTCCATGCACACTCTGGGCTGGGGGGCAGTCAACCACCAGTACACACAGCAGAACCTAAACCCATACCATTATTGCTAAGCAGCAAGACAGGGGCCCATTGCACTCCCACGGGGCCTTTTTAAATGCAATCCATAACCCGGATTTGCCAGGAACCCTTCTTACTCCTCCTACTTGCATGTGACACTGGGCTTAGGATCTGCATAGGAAACACACACACAAGCACACACCTACCTTTGTTGCCTGCAGATGCCTCCTTGGCTGTCCCCAAACGGTATCAAACCAACACCCACGGGAAGCTGTAAGCATAGAGGACATGCCTGCACCCCATTGGACTTACCTGTGTGGGTTAAACCCGGGTTATTTGACAACCTATGGCGGTGATGGTTCTGCTCAGGCAGAGCAGTGCTGATGCTCCTCATAAAGCTGTCGCTGCTGTGAAGGTTCTAGGTGACATCACAAATCCCTATGGTTACATACACAACAAAGCTGGGTTGTTGTTGTTTACACTCTGCAAGGCCTGTGGAAGTGAGTGACATCATAGCACTGTAGTTCTGAGGGTTCTAGATGGATGCAACAATCTCCTGTTGCTTCTATGAAGGCCATAATAGACGACATCACCAAACAGCTCCATAGTCACATACACAGCAAAGGAGAGATGTTGTTTACACCTAGTGATGTCAGTGGTATTGAGTGACATCACAGCACAGTGCTAAGGCTCCTGGGCCTGGACACAGCAGCGGCTGCAATATCTCAACGGAGAATACGTTTATATATATGTGTGTGTGTGCGCGTATATATATATATATATATATATATATATATATATATATTTCTCCGCCGAAATCACTTTTAAACCCATTTCCCCCTTTTTTTCCCTTCTCTTCCTCTTACTTTTTTTTCACGTTTTTTTACGTTTTTCTCCTTTTCGCCTCTTTTCTGGGCGTATTATTCTTCTTTTTCTTCTTTTTTTTCGTCTAATGCATACCCCATCAGTGCAGCAATGCTTATTCAATACCGCCAGCAGATGGAGACACTGGGGGATAATTTTCTAAGGATTTATACTGATTTTTCCTGTCTGAATTTGTCGCACAGAAAGTTGCAGGCCAAATATGTGTGACATTTCTGCGACTTTAGCTTCTAGAGCATTTTTACAACATTATACATAGGTGCTGAATACATAAAAAGCGACTGTTCAGCGACAGACAAGTCGCATCGGCTGAAAGTAGGCCAGAATGTCAGTCCATGTTGGAGCAGGTTTAGATACAGTCTAAAGTATAGATCTCAAAGTCTGTGCACAGAATTTAGCAAGGGCCTCGCACCTTCTGATGCATCAGGTAGGTGCACAATAGCATAGCCTAACCCTCTGTACTTTGGTCTATATTGATGCGGGACATAGACAGCCAGCTGATGACCAATCCATTAGTGCAATGGATGGCTGGAAGCATTTGTCTTTGCCTTTGCAATACCACAGAAGCAATGCATGGTCAATGTACAGCAATGACACACCTGTGTGAACAGCCAGGAGACCCCCCCCCCCCCCATGTTATGTTACATAGTTACATAGTTAGTACGGTCGAAAAAAGACATATGTCCATCAAGTTCAACCAGGGAATTAAGGGGTAGGGGTGTGGCGCGATATTGGGGAAGGGATGAGATTTTATATTTCTTCATAAGCATTAATCTTATTTTGTCAATTAGGAACATTCAGCACCCACCCGCTATCAAGGCAGCTGCCTATCATGTCATGCCCTACCTGCACAGGTGTGCTGGCTACTCAAATGATCCAATTAAGGAGGCCATTTAGTCAGCAGCAGCAGAAGTCCTGTGCCTGGACGCTCCAACAGCGACCAGACACAAGCAGAAGCAGAAGCAGCAGAAGCAGCAGCAGCACCACCTTTTGTTTTTTGGCTGCAGCAGCAGCAGCAAGGCCCACAGGGCTGGCTAGCTGGCTAGCCAGCAAGCAGGTAGCAATGAAAGTAGGAATCTTTCTTTTTAACCCTGTAAGGGGGTGGTGCACTGTACCCGAAGATACTGCCATATCGGGTCAATGCATAGGGCGACGGAAGCAAGCTTCGAAATCGACCCCCGTTCTCAAAAATCCATTTAATATATGGTCCCCAGATAGGGGACGTATCAGATATTAAACTGATAAGAACAGATACTACACTTGATCTTAGCCAAAAGGCCGAGAAGCGATAACCGTGAAAGGGGCGGGCCCAACAAGGTGCCCTTCATGGGCACTATCACTGCTTGCTGTCAGGGAGGCTGCCAGACAATTTTCCATGCACACTCTGGGCTGGGGGGCAGTCAACCACCAGTACACACAGCAGAACCTAAACCCATTCCATTATTGCTAAGCAGCAAGACAGGGGCCCATTGCACTCCCACGGGGCCTTTTTAAATGCAATCCATAACCCGGATTTGCCAGGAACCCTTCTTACTCCTCCTACTTGCATGTGACACTGGGCTTAGGATCTGCATAGGAAACACACACACAAGCACACACCTACCTTTGTTGCCTGCAGATGCCTCCTTGGCTGTCCCCAAACGGTATCAAACCAACACCCACGGGAAGCTGTAAGCATAGAGGACATGCCTGCACCCCATTGGACTTACCTGTGTGGGTTAAACCCGGGTTATTTGACAACCTATGGCGGTGATGGTTCTGCTCAGGCAGAGCAGTGCTGATGCTCCTCATAAAGCTGTCGCTGCTGTGAAGGTTCTAGGTGACATCACAAATCCCTATGGTTACATACACAACAAAGCTGGGTTGTTGTTGTTTACACTCTGCAAGGCCTGTGGAAGTGAGTGACATCATAGCACTGTAGTTCTGAGGGTTCTAGATGGATGCAACAATCTCCTGTTGCTTCTATGAAGGCCATAATAGACGACATCACCAAACAGCTCCATAGTCACATACACAGCAAAGGAGAGATGTTGTTTACACCTAGTGATGTCAGTGGTATTGAGTGACATCACAGCACAGTGCTAAGGCTCCTGGGCCTGGACACAGCAGCGGCTGCAATATCTCAACGGAGAATACGTTTATATATATGTGTGTGTGTGCGCGTATATATATATATATATATATATATATATATATATATATATATTTCTCCGCCGAAATCACTTTTAAACCCATTTCCACCTTTTTTTCCCTTCTCTTCCTCTTACTTTTTTTTCACGTTTTTTTACGTTTTTCTCCTTTTCGCCTCTTTTCTGGGCGTATTATTCTTCTTTTTCTTCTTTTTTTTCGTCTAATGCATACCCCATCAGTGCAGCAATGCTTATTCAATACCGCCAGCAGATGGAGACACTGGGGGATAATTTTCTAAGGATTTATACTGATTTTTCCTGTCTGAATTTGTCGCACAGAAAGTTGCAGGCCAAATATGTGTGACATTTCTGCGACTTTAGCTTCTAGAGCATTTTTACAACATTATACATAGGTGCTGAATACATAAAAAGCGACTGTTCAGCGACAGACAAGTCGCATCGGCTGAAAGTAGGCCAGAATGTCAGTCCATGTTGGAGCAGGTTTAGATACAGTCTAAAGTATAGATCTCAAAGTCTGTGCACAGAATTTAGCAAGGGCCTCGCACCTTCTGATGCATCAGGTAGGTGCACAATAGCATAGCCTAACCCTCTGTACTTTGGTCTATATTGATGCGGGACATAGACAGCCAGCTGATGACCAATCCATTAGTGCAATGGATGGCTGGAAGCATTTGTCTTTGCCTTTGCAATACCACAGAAGCAATGCATGGTCAATGTACAGCAATGACACACCTGTGTGAACAGCCAGGAGACCCCCCCCCCCCCATGTTATGTTACATAGTTACATAGTAAGTACGGTCGAAAAAAGACATATGTCCATCAAGTTCAACCAGGGAATTAAGGGGTAGGGGTGTGGCGCGATATTGGGGAAGGGATGAGATTTTATATTTCTTCATAAGCATTAATCTTATTTTGTCAATTAGGAACATTCAGCACCCACCCGCTATCAAGGCAGCTGCCTATCATGTCATGCCCTACCTGCACAGGTGTGCTGGCTACTCAAATGATCCAATTAAGGAGGCCATTTAGTCAGCAGCAGCAGAAGTCCTGTGCCTGGACGCTCCAACAGCGGCCAGACACAAGCAGAAGCAGAAGCATCAGAAGCAGCAGCAGCACCACCTTTTGTTTTTTGGCTGCAGCAGCAGCAGCAAGGCCCACAGGGCTGGCTAGCTGGCTAGCCAGCAAGCAGGTAGCAATGAAAGTAGGAATCTTTCTTTTTAACCCTGTAAGGGGGTGGTGCACTGTACCCGAAGATACTGCCATATCGGGTCAATGCATAGGGCGACGGAAGCAAGCTTCGAAATCGGCCCCCGTTCTCAAAAATCCATTTAATATATGGTCCCCAGATAGGGGACGTATCAGATATTAAACTGATAAGAACAGATACTACACTTGATCTTAGCCAAAAGGCCGAGAAGCGATAACCGTGAAAGGGGCGGGCCCAACAAGGTGCCCTTCATGGGCACTATCACTGCTTGCTGTCAGGGAGGCTGCCAGACAATTTTCCATGCACACTCTGGGCTGGGGGGCAGTCAACCACCAGTACACACAGCAGAACCTAAACCCATACCATTATTGCTAAGCAGCAAGACAGGGGCCCATTGCACTCCCACGGGGCCTTTTTAAATGCAATCCATAACCCGGATTTGCCAGGAACCCTTCTTACTCCTCCTACTTGCATGTGACACTGGGCTTAGGATCTGCATAGGAAACACACACACAAGCACACACCTACCTTTGTTGCCTGCAGATGCCTCCTTGGCTGTCCCCAAACGGTATCAAACCAACACCCACGGGAAGCTGTAAGCATAGAGGACATGCCTGCACCCCATTGGACTTACCTGTGTGGGTTAAACCCGGGTTATTTGACAACCTATGGCGGTGATGGTTCTGCTCAGGCAGAGCAGTGCTGATGCTCCTCATAAAGCTGTCGCTGCTGTGAAGGTTCTAGGTGACATCACAAATCCCTATGGTTACATACACAACAAAGCTGGGTTGTTGTTGTTTACACTCTGCAAGGCCTGTGGAAGTGAGTGACATCATAGCATTGTAGTTCTGAGGGTTCTAGATGGATGCAACAATCTCCTGTTGCTTCTATGAAGGCCATAATAGACGACATCACCAAACAGCTCCATAGTCACATATACAGCAAAGGAGAGATGTTGTTTACACCTAGTGATGTCAGTGGTATTGAGTGACATCACAGCACAGTGCTAAGGCTCCTGGGCCTGGACACAGCAGCGGCTGCAATATCTCAACGGAGAATACGTTTATATATATGTGTGTGTGTGCGCGTATATATATATATATATATATATATATATATATATATATATATATATTTCTCCGCCGAAATCACTTTTAAACCCATTTCCACCTTTTTTTCCCTTCTCTTCCTCTTACTTTTTTTTCACGTTTTTTTACGTTTTTCTCCTTTTCGCCTCTTTTCTGGGCGTATTATTCTTCTTTTTCTTCTTTTTTTTCGTCTAATGCATACCCCATCAGTGCAGCAATGCTTATTCAATACCGCCAGCAGATGGAGACACTGGGGGATAATTTTCTAAGGATTTATACTGATTTTTCCTGTCTGAATTTGTCGCACAGAAAGTTGCAGGCCAAATATGTGTGACATTTCTGCGACTTTAGCTTCTAGAGCATTTTTACAACATTATACATAGGTGCTGAATACATAAAAAGCGACTGTTCAGCGACAGACAAGTCGCATCGGCTGAAAGTAGGCCAGAATGTCAGTCCATGTTGGAGCAGGTTTAGATACAGTCTAAAGTATAGATCTCAAAGTCTGTGCACAGAATTTAGCAAGGGCCTCGCACCTTCTGATGCATCAGGTAGGTGCACAATAGCATAGCCTAACCCTCTGTACTTTGGTCTATATTGATGCGGGACATAGACAGCCAGCTGATGACCAATCCATTACTGCAATGGATGGCTGGAAGCATTTGTCTTTGCCTTTGCAATACCACAGAAGCAATGCATGGTCAATGTACAGCAATGACACACCTGTGTGAACAGCCAGGAGACACCCCCCCCCCCCCCCCCATGTTATGTTACATAGTTACATAGTTAGTACGGTCGAAAAAAGACATATGTCCATCAAGTTCAACCAGGGAATTAAGGGGTAGGGGTGTGGCGCGATATTGGGGAAGGGATGAGATTTTATATTTCTTCTTAAGCATTAATCTTATTTTGTCAATTAGGAACATTCAGCACCCACCCGCTATCAAGGCAGCTGCCTATCATGTCATGCCCTACCTGCACAGGTGTGCTGGCTACTCAAATGATCCAATTAAGGAGGCCATTTAGTCAGCAGCAGCAGAAGTCCTGTGCCTGGACGCTCCAACAGCGGCCAGACACAAGCAGAAGCAGAAGCAGCAGAAGCAGCAGCAGCACCACCTTTTGTTTTTTGGCTGCAGCAGCAGCAAGGCCCACAGGGCTGGCTAGCTGGCTAGCCAGCAAGCAGGTAGCAATGAAAGTAGGAATCTTTCTTTTTAACCCTGTAAGGGGGTGGTGCACTGTACCCGAAGATACTGCCATATCGGGTCAATGCATAGGGCGACGGAAGCAAGCTTCGAAATCGGCCCCTGTTCTCAAAAATCCATTTAATATATGGTCCCCAGATAGGGGACGTATCAGATATTAAACTGATAAGAACAGATTTTTTTTTTTTTTTTGATTGAAAGAGCTTTATTTTCCGTTCAGTCATTACAAGTCGTACAATAAATTACAGTCACACAAAGCATGATAGTACAATACACAGCAAAGGTTCCCTAAGCTATACATCGCACACCATGCTACTCTAACATTCAGCTCAATCCTGCAATAGAAAGGCACAAGAGATCAAACAAAAACCAAATGATACAATCTGTGATCGGGGTAGGGGTGTGGGCGACTATGTGGGGGTAGGGAGGGGGCGGATCACAGGGCCAAACTGTTGGGCTGTATCTTCAGGGAGACATGGGAGAAGGAGAGGGGTCTTCACTCCTCTTCTTCCTCATCAACGGCCGAGCTGTCCAAGATGGAATAGTCTCTAAGCAGGTTCTTGATGAACCTGCGGCAGTCCCGGACGGACATGTTTTCCCTGTTGATCACGAGGCGGTTCCTGGCAAGCCACACTGCGTCCTTAAAACAGTTCATAAGGCGCCAGGCCTCCTGGATGGCCTCCACGTCGTGGGTCCCAGGGAACAGGCCGTAAAGCACCGAATGGTACGATAGGCAGCTCCTGGGCACTGAGTCTCTGAGTTCCTGTTCTAGGGCGTCCAACAGACCCTGTGCAAAGGGGCACTGCCAAAACACGTGGAAAGATGTTTCCTCCACGTAGGGGCAACGGGGGCAGTACCGGGTCTTGCACAGGTTGCGGGCATGCATGAATGACCTGAGAGAGAGACCTCCCATGACGGCCATCCACGACAAGTCCTTGTGTCCATTGGTAAGCCGCTTTGAGGCCACATTGTTCCAAACTGTCTCTGCAGTGGCTGCGGGGAGTCCCGGAACCAGCTCGGTCGAGTCCTTAGCTCGGATGAGCTTGTGGATTGTCTTTGGCTTCCATAGGTCTGGTTTCAGTCCTTCCAGCTGGTGCTCCCTCACAAACCGGACAACATCCCCATAGAACCAGGGAGTGTTCCAGTTGTAAGGGATGGAGCTGTCCCACTTGTCCCAGCCCAGCTGTCTCCAGAGGGGCATGAGAAGCAAGCGAGACATGGACCTGCCCGCTGAGCCAGTCTTTTCTACAAGAGTCCGCTGCACCGTGACACATGCAAAGGAGGCCCTCAGCAGAGCGGGGATGTCGGGTATTCCCTTCCCACCCTTGCGGGGTTCCTTGTACATCACGGTCCTCTTGACTCTGTCCATTTTGCCCCAGACGAAGCCAAACACTGTCCGGGTGATGGCCTTGCAAACGGTGGTATGGGGAGGCCAGGCCTGTGCGGTATATTGGAGCACAGGCAAAACTTCACTCCGCAGGACAAGTGCCTTGCCTTCCATCGTGAGCTTTCTGGAGCTCCACAGTCCGATCTTCGAGTTTATCCTTCCTAGTCGGTCTTGCCAAGACTTAAGGGCCGCTCCTTCCTTCCCGAACCAGACTCCAAGAATTTGAATGAAGTCCGGCTTGACAGCAAAGGGGAAGGGGGCGGAAGAAGCCAGGTGCCATTCCCCGAAGAGCATGGCCTCCGACTTCCCGCAGTTGACTTTTGCCCCCGAAGCTCTGCCGAAGTCCTCGCAGGTCTGGACGAGTGCAGTCACCGAACGCTGGTCAGCGCAGAAGACGGTCACGTCGTCCATGTAGAGCGAGCACTTGACCTCGTGGCGATCTGGTCCTGGTGCGGTGATCCCTCTGATCTCTCCATTCTGCCGGATAGTCTCAGCGAAGAGCTCTATAACACAAACAAAAAGGAGAGGTGAAAGAGGGCAGCCTTGTCTAACCCCTGAAAGAATAGGAAAGGGGTCAGTCTTCCAGCCGTTCACCAACACCGTGCTGTAAGTGTCAAAATACATAACGTTAACAAAAGAGCAAAACATCTTCCCCAGACCCAGCCTGCGCAAAACCCTGTCCATGAATGCGTGGGAGACACGGTCGAACGCCTTCTCCTGATCTAAGCTGACCAGGGCGGCGCGGCCCCCGCGGTCCTGGATGTAATGGACCGTGTCTCTCACAAGGGCAAGGCTGTCGGCAATCCTGCGGCCAGGAATGCTGCAGGTCTGGTCCGGATGGACGATCTGCCCCATGACAGGTTTCAGCCTGTTGGCCAGCACCTTGGCGAGGATCTTGTAGTCCACGTTCAGGAGAGAGATGGGACGCCAGTTTTTCAGGTCACATCTCTCCCCCTTCCGCTTATACAAGATCGTGATCATCCCTTCCCTCAACGACGGAGGCATTCTGCCCCCCACCACCATCTCCTCGTACACCTCCAACAGGTCCGGACAGATCAGGTCACCCAGCGCTACGTAGAGCTCGGCCGGGAGACCGTCACTGCCCGGGGTCCTGCCGGGCTTAAAGGATTTAGCGGCAGAGAGCAGCTCCCCCACCGTCAAGGGATCGTCCATAGCCGCCGCACCTGCGGGATCAACAACGTTAGTGACACCTGACAGGAACCTCTCGGCGGCTTCGGGGTCGGATGACTTGGGGGCGTAGAGGTTGCTGTAGAAGTCGTGGACGACCCCCATCACTTCCTCCTTGCCGCTCCTCATGTGTCCGGTCTCATCTCGTAGCTCAGTCAGGGGCGTGTGGCCGGCATGGAGCTTCCTGAAAAAGAAAGAGTTACATTTCTCACCCTTCTCCAGGTTCTCCACCTTGGAACGAAAGACGATTCGCTTGGATTCCTCCTCAAAGTGCCTTTTCAAGCTCTTTTTGGTCTCCTCCAGCTCCTCCCTGACGTCCCAGCCACACTGGAGCAGGTCCTGCAGGGACCGCAGCTCGCGCTGCAGTTTCCTCAAGTCCCACTTCTTCGCACACGCCTGTTGTCTGCCTTTTGCCTGAAAGAAACAACGGAATTCGACTTTAACATATTCCCACCAATCGCTGATGCACTTGAACAGACATTTGTCATTTCGCCATACAAGGTAAGCATCCCTAAGTTCCTCCATGACCTCCCTCTGCTCCAACAGGGCACAATTCAACTTCCAGGAGCCCGGGCCAGGTGGGAATCCATGGCCCAGAGTCCCCCGGAATCGAATGGCCCTGTGGTCAGAGAAGAAGCAGGGGACCATAGAGTACGACACCTTTCTGACTGCTCTCGAAGTGAAGATGAAGTCTATCCGAGAACGGAGCGAGC
This sequence comes from Hyla sarda, assembly GCF_029499605.1. Lineage (NCBI taxonomy): Eukaryota > Metazoa > Chordata > Amphibia > Anura > Hylidae > Hyla > Hyla sarda. Next base: position 208,066 of record NW_026610454.1, on the reverse strand, counting down.
CATCGGGGCGGCTCCACGTATAGTTTACGGAGCCGTTCCCGACGGACCCGACAACGTCCTGCAAGGATGCCTCCGTCACCATCTCAATCAGCAGTTTAGACGTCACGTCCAGGTTGGCGGATGTGCCAGAACTGCGCCCGTCCACCTCAATGGGGCAGTTGAAGTCACCACCCAACACTACTGCTCTAGTGGTGGCGAGTTCAGCCCGCAGGGCCTGGAGAACCTCCAGTCGGACATCCCTCTCAGGGGAGGCATACACGTTGATGAGCCGCACGGGCTCACCCGCCCAGGAACCGTCTGCGACAAGAAGTCTGCCACAGACGAGCTCCCGGACGGAATCAAGTGCAAAGTTACCTCCCCTGATCAGGATGGCCACCCCCGCAGACCTATTGTCGCCCCCACCAGACCAGTAGGAAGGGCCGTGAGGCCACCGCCTGGCCAGATGGTTGTAAGACCTAGAAGCAGACAAAGCACATTCCTGCAACATGTAAACATCACACCTCTGGGAATCTAAGAACGTAAGAACAGTCTGAAATCTAAACCAAGCTCTAATACTCCTCACATTAATGCAGAAGATGTTGAGATCAGCCATGGGAATAAAAAGAGAGGTTAGTTCTGATACTAGTTACCAGTCTGGTCGGACGGGTCCTCTTCTCTGGCGCCTGTCGGCTCCTGTGGCTTCTCGTAGCGCCCTTCCAAGAACTCGTCGTAGACCGAGTTGGACGGAGTGTCCAGGATTTTCTTAACCTCTGGGTCCTGCAGCAGCTCCTCCATAGATTGAGCTTGGACTGGCTCTGCTTGGACCTGCTCCACTTGGGCCTGCTCCATCACCTCCTCTCCTTCTGAAGCTTCAAGGCTCTCGCAGACCTGCTCCATCTCCTCCTCCTCATCTGAAGCTTGAGGGGTCTCGCAGGTCTCGATTATCTTTCTTTTGTGGGACTCTTCTGATACGTTGTCCCTTCCTTTCCTCTTCCTCTGTATGGTACCTGGGGGAGGAAGCACAGGAAAGTCCTCCGAAGGGCGGGCACCAGCAGCTGGAGGGGGGTTAGGTGCTGCTGGGCCAGGAGAGAAAGGAGGCTGGGTGGGGCGGGGGGCAGGAGAGAGTGCCCGGGCAGGGGAGGACGGGGCAGGGGTGGGCCGGGCAGGGGAGGACGGGGCAGGGGTGGGCCGGGCAGGGGAGGACGGGGCAGGGGTGGGCCGGGGTGGGGTACGGGGGGCAGGGGTGGGCCGGGGTGGGGTACGGGGGGCAGGGGTGGGGCGGGATGGGGCAGGAGGGGCGGGGGTGGGACGGGATGGGGCAGGAGGGGCAGGGGTGGGACGGGATGGGGCAGGAGGGGCAGGGGTGGGACGGGATGGGGCAGGGGTGGGACGGGATGGGGCAGGGGTGGGGCGGGATGGGGCAGGAGATGGGGCGGGAGGGGCAGGGGATGGGGCGGGAGGGGCAGGGGAGGGGCGGGACGGGGCAGGGGTGGTGGCTTTCGCCTTCTTACCCTCCTTGGTCGGCTTGGCCATCCGTGGTGTTGGCTCCGGAGCTGGGGCTGGCTTCGGTGCTCTCGCTGCCACAGATGCCCATGTTCTCTCCCTCTGGGGGCAGTCCTTGTAGCTGTGGGCTGCCAGTCCGCAGAGGTTGCAGGTCTTGCTCTTGGGGCAGTCCTTGGTCGTGTGACCTGTCACACGGCAATACCTGCAGGCATCCTCCGTACAGTCCTTGCCCTCGTGGCCCATCTTGCCACATCTCCTGCAGGTCTGCGGCATGTCCGGGTAGAAGATAAGTCCTGTGGAGTTGCCCAAGGAAAATGTCGTTGGCAGGTGCTGTAGTCCGTCTGGAGAAGCAGGGTTCTTGTTGAGTCTGACGACCACAGACCACTTGCAGGTCCAGTATCCGAGTGAGTTCAGGATGCGGGTGGGCTCCCTCACCACGGTGCAGAAGCGCTTCAGGAAGGTCGAGATGTCCGTGCCTGGGGTGTGTGGGTTCCGCATTGAGACCGTCACCCGCCTCTCCTCTCTTTGAATAAGGCAGTTGCCCACAAAGCGAGAGAAAGGGGATTCGGGACTCGCCGCTTTCACCACCTCCCAGTATCTTCTACAGGTCCCAATGGTGGCAAAGGTGATGTAGAAGATTCCCGAAAAGAAGGTTGCTATTCCCAGGGTGTCAGCCGTGGGGAAGCCTTGATCCGCCAGCATCTTCTTGCAGAACACGTCGTGGGACATGTCCGGCACCCTTCCGTCCACGGGCTTGAGCTTCAAGGCAACAGTCTGCCTCATCCAGGGCTCCAGGGTTGGAGCTTCCAGGTTAGGAATTCTGCCGCCCTTCTGCCTTGCCGTGGTGGAGGTTGAAGCTTGCTGTGGTTGGGGCTGGACCTCCAGGCCTTGCCCTGCAGCCTCCTGGGTGGACTTGCTGGTTGAGGCCATGGCTTCTTCCAGCAGGCTCTTTTCCGCTTCCTTGCTTGCTTGTGGAGAGAGGCTTCGCAAAGTCTTCTTTCCCGGGTGGGAGGAGCTATGCAGATCCGGTCCCGGTGGGAGGAGCTATGCAAATCCTTCTCCAGAGGCAGCGAGTTTCTTCGAAAAGATTCTGCGCCGCCTTCCTCTTCGCCGCTGTTCCGGAATTCACCGCCGATTCCCTTCTTCCAGGTTCTTCGTCGGCTTCTTCCGCAGCTGCAGTCTTCAAGATCTTCTCCTTCTTCAGATGTTCCGAGGCAGGCAGGAGACGATCTTCAGGTGGTATGCTCTAGAGAAATGCGGTTCTAATAAGAACGAAAAGTACTGCAATCGTACTACGCAAAATCTCTACCACAATGCTTGGAGTTCTTCAGACCGTAGCGATCATGGTATCTCCCCTGCCAGGTAAGTATTAAATATTAAACTGATAAGAACAGATACTACACTTGATCTTAGCCAAAAGGCCGAGAAGCGATAACCGTGAAAGGGGCGGGCCCAACAAGGTGCCCTTCATGGGCACTATCACTGCTTGCTGTCAGGGAGGCTGCCAGACAATTTTCCATGCACACTCTGGGCTGGGGGGCAGTCAACCACCAGTACACACAGCAGAACCTAAACCCATACCATTATTGCTAAGCAGCAAGACAGGGGCCCATTGCACTCCCACGGGGCCTTTTTAAATGCAATCCATTACCCGGATTTGCCAGGAACCCTTCTTACTCCTCCTACTTGCATGTGACACTGGGCTTAGGATCTGCATAGGAAACACACACACAAGCACACACCTACCTTTGTTGCCTGCAGATGCCTCCTTGGCTGTCCCCAAACGGTATCAAACCAACACCCACGGGAAGCTGTAAGCATAGAGGACATGCCTGCACCCCATTGGACTTACCTGTGTGGGTTAAACCCGGGTTATTTGACAACCTATGGCGGTGATGGTTCTGCTCAGGCAGAGCAGTGCTGATGCTCCTCATAAAGCTGTCGCTGCTGTGAAGGTTCTAGGTGACATCACAAATCCCTATGGTTACATACACAACAAAGCTGGGTTGTTGTTGTTTACACTCTGCAAGGCCTGTGGAAGTGAGTGACATCATAGCACTGTAGTTCTGAGGGTTCTAGATGGATGCAACAATCTCCTGTTGCTTCTATGAAGGCCATAATAGACGACATCACCAAACAGCTCCATAGTCACATACACAGCAAAGGAGAGATGTTGTTTACACCTAGTGATGTCAGTGGTATTGAGTGACATCACAGCACAGTGCTAAGGCTCCTGGGCCTGGACACAGCAGCGGCTGCAATATCTCAACGGAGAATACGTTTATATATATGTGTGTGTGTGCGCGTATATATATATATATATATATATGTATATATATATATATATATATATATATTTCTCCGCCGAAATCACTTTTAAACCCATTTCCACCTTTTTTTCCCTTCTCTTCCTCTTACTTTTTTTTCACGTTTTTTTACGTTTTTCTCCTTTTCGCCTCTTTTCTGGGCGTATTATTCTTCTTTTTCTTCTTTTTTTTCGTCTAATGCATACCCCATCAGTGCAGCAATGCTTATTCAATACCGCCAGCAGATGGAGACACTGGGGGATAATTTTCTAAGGATTTATACTGATTTTTCCTGTCTGAATTTGTCGCACAGAAAGTTGCAGGCCAAATATGTGTGACATTTCTGCGACTTTAGCTTCTAGAGCATTTTTACAACATTATACATAGGTGCTGAATACATAAAAAGCGACTGTTCAGCGACAGACAAGTCGCATCGGCTGAAAGTAGGCCAGAATGTCAGTCCATGTTGGAGCAGGTTTAGATACAGTCTAAAGTATAGATCTCAAAGTCTGTGCACAGAATTTAGCAAGGGCCTCGCACCTTCTGATGCATCAGGTAGGTGCACAATAGCATAGCCTAACCCTCTGTACTTTGGTCTATATTGATGCGGGACATAGACAGCCAGCTGATGACCAATCCATTAGTGCAATGGATGGCTGGAAGCATTTGTCTTTGCCTTTGCAATACCACAGAAGCAATGCATGGTCAATGTACAGCAATGACACACCTGTGTGAACAGCCAGGAGACCACCCCCCCCCCCCATGTTATGTTACATAGTTACATAGTTAGTACGGTCGAAAAAAGACATATGTCCATCAAGTTCAACCAGGGAATTAAGGGGTAGGGGTGTGGCGCGATATTGGGGAAGGGATGAGATTTTATATTTCTTCATAAGCATTAATCTTATTTTGTCAATTAGGAACATTCAGCACCCACCCGCTATCAAGGCAGCTGCCTATCATGTCATGCCCTACCTGCACAGGTGTGCTGGCTACTCAAATGATCCAATTAAGGAGGCCATTTAGTCAGCAGCAGCAGAAGTCCTGTGCCTGGACGCTCCAACAGCGGCCAGACACAAGCAGAAGCAGAAGCAGCAGAAGCAGCAGCAGCACCACCTTTTGTTTTTTGGCTGCAGCAGCAGCAAGGCCCACAGGGCTGGCTAGCTGGCTAGCCAGCAAGCAGGTAGCAATGAAAGTAGGAATCTTTCTTTTTAACCCTGTAAGGGGGTGGTGCACTGTACCCGAAGATACTGCCATATCGGGTCAATGCATAGGGCGACGGAAGCAAGCTTCGAAATCGGCCCCCGTTCTCAAAAATCCATTTAATATATGGTCCCCAGATAGGGGACGTATCAGATATTAAACTGATAAGAACAGATACTACACTTGATCTTAGCCAAAAGGCCGAGAAGCGATAACCGTGAAAGGGGCGGGCCCAACAAGGTGCCCTTCATGGGCACTATCACTGCTTGCTGTCAGGGAGGCTGCCAGACAATTTTCCATGCACACTCTGGGCTGGGGGGCAGTCAACCACCAGTACACACAGCAGAACCTAAACCCATACCATTATTGCTAAGCAGCAAGACAGGGGCCCATTGCACTCCCACGGGGCCTTTTTAAATGCAATCCATAACCCGGATTTGCCAGGAACCCTTCTTACTCCTCCTACTTGCATGTGACACTGGGCTTAGGATCTGCATAGGAAACACACACACAAGCACACACCTACCTTTGTTGCCTGCAGATGCCTCCTTGGCTGTCCCCAAACGGTATCAAACCAACACCCACGGGAAGCTGTAAGCATAGAGGACATGCCTGCACCCCATTGGACTTACCTGTGTGGGTTAAACCCGGGTTATTTGACAACCTATGGCGGTGATGGTTCTGCTCAGGCAGAGCAGTGCTGATGCTCCTCATAAAGCTGTCGCTGCTGTGAAGGTTCTAGGTGACATCACAAATCCCTATGGTTACATACACAACAAAGCTGGGTTGTTGTTGTTTACACTCTGCAAGGCCTGTGGAAGTGAGTGACATCATAGCACTGTAGTTCTGAGGGTTCTAGATGGATGCAACAATCTCCTGTTGCTTCTATGAAGGCCATAATAGACGACATCACCAAACAGCTCCATAGTCACATACACAGCAAAGGAGAGATGTTGTTTACACCTAGTGATGTCAGTGGTATTGAGTGACATCACAGCACAGTGCTAAGGCTCCTGGGCCTGGACACAGCAGCGGCTGCAATATCTCAACGGAGAATACGTGTGTGTGCGCGTATATATATATATATATATATATATATATATATATATATATATATTTCTCCGCCGAAATCACTTTTAAACCCATTTCCACCTTTTTTTCCCTTCTCTTCCTCTTACTTTTTTTTCACGTTTTTTTACGTTTTTCTCCTTTTCGCCTCTTTTCTGGGCGTATTATTCTTCTTTTTCTTCTTTTTTTTCGTCTAATGCATACCCCATCAGTGCAGCAATGCTTATTCAATACCGCCAGCAGATGGAGACACTGGGGGATAATTTTCTAAGGATTTATACTGATTTTTCCTGTCTGAATTTGTCGCACAGAAAGTTGCAGGCCAAATATGTGTGACATTTCTGCGACTTTAGCTTCTAGAGCATTTTTACAACATTATACATAGGTGCTGAATACATAAAAAGCGACTGTTCAGCGACAGACAAGTCGCATCGGCTGAAAGTAGGCCAGAATGTCAGTCCATGTTGGAGCAGGTTTAGATACAGTCTAAAGTATAGATCTCAAAGTCTGTGCACAGAATTTAGCAAGGGCCTCGCACCTTCTGATGCATCAGGTAGGTGCACAATAGCATAGCCTAACCCTCTGTACTTTGGTCTATATTGATGCGGGACATAGACAGCCAGCTGATGACCAATCCATTAGTGCAATGGATGGCTGGAAGCATTTGTCTTTGCCTTTGCAATACCACAGAAGCAATGCATGGTCAATGTACAGCAATGACACACCTGTGTGAACAGCCAGGAGACCCCCCCCCCCCCCCCATGTTATGTTACATAGTTACATAGTTAGTACGGTCGAAAAAAGACATATGTCCATCAAGTTCAACCAGGGAATCAAGGGGTAGGGGTGTGGCGCGATATTGGGGAAGGGATGAGATTTTATATTTCTTCATAAGCATTAATCTTATTTTGTCAATTAGGAACATTCAGCACCCACCCGCTATCAAGGCAGCTGCCTATCATGTCATGCCCTACCTGCACAGGTGTGCTGGCTACTCAAATGATCCAATTAAGGAGGCCATTTAGTCAGCAGCAGCAGAAGTCCTGTGCCTGGACGCTCCAACAGCGGCCAGACACAAGCAGAAGCAGAAGCAGCAGAAGCAGCAGCAGCACCACCTTTTGTTTTTTGGCTGCAGCAGCAGCAAGGCCCACAGGGCTGGCTAGCTGGCTAGCCAGCAAGCAGGTAGCAATGAAAGTAGGAATCTTTCTTTTTAACCCTGTAAGGGGGTGGTGCACTGTACCCGAAGATACTGCCATATCGGGTCAATGCATAGGGCGACGGAAGCAAGCTTCGAAATCGGCCCCCGTTCTCAAAAATCCATTTAATATATGGTCCCCAGATAGGGGACGTATCAGATATTAAACTGATAAGAACAGATACTACACTTGATCTTAGCCAAAAGGCCGAGAAGCGATAACCGTGAAAGGGGCGGGCCCAACAAGGTGCCCTTCATGGGCACTATCACTGCTTGCTGTCAGGGAGGCTGCCAGACAATTTTCCATGCACACTCTGGGCTGGGGGGCAGTCAACCACCAGTACACACAGCAGAACCTAAACCCATACCATTATTGCTAAGCAGCAAGACAGGGGCCCATTGCACTCCCACGGGGCCTTTTTAAATGCAATCCATAACCCGGATTTGCCAGGAACCCTTCTTACTCCTCCTACTTGCATGTGACACTGGGCTTAGGATCTGCATAGGAAACACACACACAAGCACACACCTACCTTTGTTGCCTGCAGATGCCTCCTTGGCTGTCCCCAAACGGTATCAAACCAACACCCACGGGAAGCTGTAAGCATAGAGGACATGCCTGCACCCCATTGGACTTACCTGTGTGGGTTAAACCCGGGTTATTTGACAACCTATGGCGGTGATGGTTCTGCTCAGGCAGAGCAGTGCTGATGCTCCTCATAAAGCTGTCGCTGCTGTGAAGGTTCTAGGTGACATCACAAATCCCTATGGTTACATACACAACAAAGCTGGGTTGTTGTTGTTTACACTCTGCAAGGCCTGTGGAAGTGAGTGACATCATAGCACTGTAGTTCTGAGGGTTCTAGATGGATGCAACAATCTCCTGTTGCTTCTATGTAGGCCATAATAGACGACATCACCAAACAGCTCCATAGTCACATACACAGCAAAGGAGAGATGTTGTTTACACCTAGTGATGTCAGTGGTATTGAGTGACATCACAGCACAGTGCTAAGGCTCCTGGGCCTGGACACAGCAGCGGCTGCAATATCTCAACGGGGAATACGTTTATATATATGTGTGTGTGTGCGCGTATATATATATATATATATATATATATATATATATATATATATATATTTCTCCGCCGAAATCACTTTTAAACCCATTTCCACCTTTTTTTCCCTTCTCTTCCTCTTACTTTTTTTTCACGTTTTTTTACGTTTTTCTCCTTTTCGCCTCTTTTCTGGGCGTATTATTCTTCTTTTTCTTCTTTTTTTTCGTCTAATGAACACCCATCAGTGCAGCAATGCTTATTCAATACCGCCAGCATATGGAGACACTGGGGGATAATTTTCTAAGGATTTATACTGATTTTTCCTGTCTGAATTTGTCGCACAGAAAGTTGCAGGCCAAATATGTGTGACATTTCTGCGACTTTAGCTTCTAGAGCATTTTTACAACATTATACATAGGTGCTGAATACATAAAAAGCGACTGTTCAGCGACAGACAAGTCGCATCGGCTGAAAGTAGGCCAGAATGTCAGTCCATGTTGGAGCAGGTTTAGATACAGTCTAAAGTATAGATCTCAAAGTCTGTGCACAGAATTTAGCAAGGGCCTCGCACCTTCTGATGCATCAGGTAGGTGCACAATAGCATAGCCTAACCCTCTGTACTTTGGTCTATATTGATGCGGGACATAGACAGCCAGCTGATGACCAATCCATTAGTGCAATGGATGGCTGGAAGCATTTGTCTTTGCCTTTGCAATACCACAGAAGCAATGCATGGTCAATGTACAGCAATGACACACCTGTGTGAACAGCCAGGAGACCCCCCCCCCCCCCCATGTTATGTTACATAGTTACATAGTTAGTACGGTCGAAAAAAGACATATGTCCATCAAGTTCAACCAGGGAATTAAGGGGTAGGGGTGTGGCGCGATATTGGGGAAGGGATGAGATTTTATATTTCTTCATAAGCATTAATCTTATTTTGTCAATTAGGAACATTCAGCACCCACCCGCTATCAAGGCAGCTGCCTATCATGTCATGCCCTACCTGCACAGGTGTGCTGGCTACTCAAATGATCCAATTAAGGAGGCCATTTAGTCAGCAGCAGCAGAAGTCCTGTGCCTGGACGCTCCAACAGCGGCCAGACACAAGCAGAAGCAGCAGAAGCAGCAGCAGCACCACCTTTTGTTTTTTGGCTGCAGCAGCAGCAAGGCCCACAGGGCTGGCTAGCTGGCTAGCCAGCAAGCAGGTAGCAATGAAAGTAGGAATCTTTCTTTTTAACCCTGTAAGGGGGTGGTGCACTGTACCCGAAGATACTGCCATATCGGGTCAATGCATAGGGCGACGGAAGCAAGCTTCGAAATCGGCCCCCGTTCTCAAAAATCCATTTAATATATGGTCCCCAGATAGGGGACGTATCAGATATTAAACTGATAAGAACAGATACTACACTTGATCTTAGCCAAAAGGCCGAGAAGCGATAACCGTGAAAGGGGCGGGCCCAACAAGGTGCCCTTCATGGGCACTATCACTGCTTGCTGTCAGGGAGGCTGCCAGACAATTTTCCATGCACACTCTGGGCTGGGGGGCAGTCAACCACCAGTACACACAGCAGAACCTAAACCCATACCATTATTGCTAAGCAGCAAGACAGGGGCCCATTGCACTCCCACGGGGCCTTTTTAAATGCAATCCATACCCGGATTTGCCAGGAACCCTTCTTACTCCTCCTACTTGCATGTGACACTGGGCTTAGGATCTGCATAGGAAACACACACACAAGCACACACCTACCTTTGTTGCCTGCAGATGCCTCCTTGGCTGTCCCCAAACGGTATCAAACCAACACCCACGGGAAGCTGTAAGCATAGAGGACATGCCTGCACCCCATTGGACTTACCTGTGTGGGTTAAACCCGGGTTATTTGACAACCTATGGCGGTGATGGTTCTGCTCAGGCAGAGCAGTGCTGATGCTCCTCATAAAGCTGTCGCTGCTGTGAAGGTTCTAGGTGACATCACAAATCCCTATGGTTACATACACAACAAAGCTGGGTTGTTGTTGTTTACACTCTGCAAGGCCTGTGGAAGTGAGTGACATCATAGCACTGTAGTTCTGAGGGTTCTAGATGGATGCAACAATCTCCTGTTGCTTCTATGAAGGCCATAATAGACGACATCACCAAACAGCTCCATAGTCACATACACAGCAAAGGAGAGATGTTGTTTACACCTAGTGATGTCAGTGGTATTGAGTGACATCACAGCACAGTGCTAAGGCTCCTGGGCCTGGACACAGCAGCGGCTGCAATATCTCAACGGGAAATACGTTTATATATATGTGTGTGTGTGCGCGTATATATATATATATATATATATATATATATATATATATATTTCTCCGCCGAAATCACTTTTAAACCCATTTCCACCTTTTTTTCCCTTCTCTTCCTCTTACTTTTTTTTCACGTTTTTTTACGTTTTTCTCCTTTTCGCCTCTTTTCTGGGCGTATTATTCTTCTTTTTCTTCTTTTTTTTCGTCTAATGCATACCCCATCAGTGCAGCAATGCTTATTCAATACCGCCAGCAGATGGAGACACTGGGGGATAATTTTCTAAGGATTTATACTGATTTTTCCTGTCTGAATTTGTCGCACAGAAAGTTGCAGGCCAAATATGTGTGACATTTCTGCGACTTTAGCTTCTAGAGCATTTTTACAACATTATACATAGGTGCTGAATACATAAAAAGCGACTGTTCAGCGACAGACAAGTCGCATCGGCTGAAAGTAGGCCAGAATGTCAGTCCATGTTGGAGCAGGTTTAGATACAGTCTAAAGTATAGATCTCAAAGTCTGTGCACAGAATTTAGCAAGGGCCTCGCACCTTCTGATGCATCAGGTAGGTGCACAATAGCATAGCCTAACCCTCTGTACTTTGGTCTATATTGATGCGGGACATAGACAGCCAGCTGATGACCAATCCATTAGTGCAATGGATGGCTGGAAGCATTTGTCTTTGCCTTTGCAATACCACAGAAGCAATACATGGTCAATGTACAGCAATGACACACCTGTGTGAACAGCCAGGAGACCCCCCCCCCCCCCCCCCATGTTATGTTACATAGTTACATAGTTAGTACGGTCGAAAAAAGACATATGTCCATCAAGTTCAACCAGGGAATTAAGGGGTAGGGGTGTGGCGCGATATTGGGGAAGGGATGAGATTTTATATTTCTTCATAAGCATTAATCTTATTTTGTCAATTAGGAACATTCAGCACCCACCCGCTATCAAGGCAGCTGCCTATCATGTCATGCCCTACCTGCACAGGTGTGCTGGCTACTCAAATGATCCAATTAAGGAGGCCATTTAGTCAGCAGCAGCAGAAGTCCTGTGCCTGGACGCTCCAACAGCGGCCAGACACAAGCAGACGCAGAAGCAGCAGAAGCAGCAGCAGCACCACCTTTTGTTTTTTGGCTGCAGCAGCAGCAAGGCCCACAGGGCTGGCTAGCTGGCTAGCCAGCAAGCAGGTAGCAATGAAAGTAGGAATCTTTCTTTTTAACCCTGTAAGGGGGTGGTGCACTGTACCCGAAGATACTGCCATATCGGGTCAATGCATAGGGCGACGGAAGCAAGCTTCGAAATCGGCCCCCGTTCTCAAAAATCCATTTAATATATGGTCCCCAGATAGGGGACGTATCAGATATTAAACTGATAAGAACAGATACTACACTTGATCTTAGCCAAAAGGCCGAGAAGCGATAACCGTGAAAGGGGCGGGCCCAACAAGGTGCCCTTCATGGGCACTATCACTGCTTGCTGTCAGGGAGGCTGCCAGACAATTTTCCATGCACACTCTGGGCTGGGGGGCAGTCAACCACCAGTACACACAGCAGAACCTAAACCCATACCATTATTGCTAAGCAGCAAGACAGGGGCCCATTGCACTCCCACGGGGCCTTTTTAAATGCAATCCATAACCCGGATTTGCCAGGAACCCTTCTTACTCCTCCTACTTGCATGTGACACTGGGCTTAGGATCTGCATAGGAAACACACACACACACACACAAGCACACACCTACCTTTGTTGCCTGCAGATGCCTCCTTGGCTGTCCCCAAACGGTATCAAACCAACACCCACGGGAAGCTGTAAGCATAGAGGACATGCCTGCACCCCATTGGACTTACCTGTGTGGGTTAAACCCGGGTTATTTGACAACCTATGGCGGTGATGGTTCTGCTCAGGCAGAGCAGTGCTGATGCTCCTCATAAAGCTGTCGCTGCTGTGAAGGTTCTAGGTGACATCACAAATCCCTATGGTTACATACACAACAAAGCTGGGTTGTTGTTGTTTACACTCTGCAAGGCCTGTGGAAGTGAGTGACATCATAGCACTGTAGTTCTGAGGGTTCTAGATGGATGCAACAATCTCCTGTTGCTTCTATGAAGGCCATAATAGACGACATCACCAAACAGCTCCATAGTCACATACACAGCAAAGGAGAGATGTTGTTTACACCTAGTGATGTCAGTGGTATTGAGTGACATCACAGCACAGTGCTAAGGCTCCTGGGCCTGGACACAGCAGCGGCTGCAATATCTCAACGGAGAATACGTTTATATATATGTGTGTGTGTGCGCGTATATATATATATATATATATATATATATATATATATATATATATATTTCTCCGCCGAAATCACTTTTAAACCCATTTCCACCTTTTTTTCCCTTCTCTTCCTCTTACTTTTTTTTCACGTTTTTTTACGTTTTTCTCCTTTTCGCCTCTTTTCTGGGCGTATTATTCTTCTTTTTCTTCTTTTTTTTCGTCTAATGCATACCCCATCAGTGCAGCAATGCTTATTCAATACCGCCAGCAGATGGAGACACTGGGGGATAATTTTCTAAGGATTTATACTGATTTTTCCTGTCTGAATTTGTCGCACAGAAAGTTGCAGGCCAAATATGTGTGACATTTCTGCGACTTTAGCTTCTAGAGCATTTTTACAACATTATACATAGGTGCTGAATACATAAAAAGCGACTGTTCAGCGACAGACAAGTCGCATCGGCTGAAAGTAGGCCAGAATGTCAATCCATGTTGGAGCAGGTTTAGATACAGTCTAAAGTATAGATCTCAAAGTCTGTGCACAGAATTTAGCAAGGGCCTCGCACCTTCTGATGCATCAGGTAGGTGCACAATAGCATAGCCTAACCCTCTGTACTTTGGTCTATATTGATGCGGGACATAGACAGCCAGCTGATGACCAATCCATTAGTGCAATGGATGGCTGGAAGCATTTGTCTTTGCCTTTGCAATACCACAGAAGCAATGCATGGTCAATGTACAGCAATGACACACCTGTGTGAACAGCCAGGAGACCCCCCCCCCCATGTTATGTTACATAGTTACATAGTTAGTACGGTCGAAAAAAGACATATGTCCATCAAGTTCAACCAGGGAATTAAGGGGTAGGGGTGTGGCGCGATATTGGGGAAGGGATGAGATTTTATATTTCTTCATAAGCATTAATCTTATTTTGTCAATTAGGAACATTCAGCACCCACCCGCTATCAAGGCAGCTGCCTATCATGTCATGCCCTACCTGCACAGGTGTGCTGGCTACTCAAATGATCCAATTAAGGAGGCCATTTAGTCAGCAGCAGCAGAAGTCCTGTGCCTGGACGCTCCAACAGCGGCCAGACACAAGCAGAAGCAGAAGCAGCAGAAGCAGCAGCAGCACCACCTTTTGTTTTTTGGCTGCAGCAGCAGCAAGGCCCACAGGGCTGGCTAGCTGGCTAGCCAGCAAGCAGGTAGCAATGAAAGTAGGAATCTTTCTTTTTAACCCTGTAAGGGGGTGGTGCACTGTACCCGAAGATACTGCCATATCGGGTCAATGCATAGGGCGACGGAAGCAAGCTTCGAAATCGGCCCCCGTTCTCAAAAATCCATTTAATATATGGTCCCCAGATAGGGGACGTATCAGATATTAAACTGATAAGAACAGATACTACACTTGATCTTAGCCAAAAGGCCGAGAAGCGATAACCGTGAAAGGGGCGGGCCCAACAAGGTGCCCTTCATGGGCACTATCACTGCTTGCTGTCAGGGAGGCTGCCAGACAATTTTCCATGCACACTCTGGGCTGGGGGGCAGTCAACCACCAGTACACACAGCAGAACCTAAACCCATACCATTATTGCTAAGCAGCAAGACAGGGGCCCATTGCACTCCCACGGGGCCTTTTTAAATGCAATCCATAACCCGGATTTGCCAGGAACCCTTCTTACTCCTCCTACTTGCATGTGACACTGGGCTTAGGATCTGCATAGGAAACACACACACAAGCACACACCTACCTTTGTTGCCTGCAGATGCCTCCTTGGCTGTCCCCAAACGGTATCAAACCAACACCCACGGGAAGCTGTAAGCATAGAGGACATGCCTGCACCCCATTGGACTTACCTGTGTGGGTTAAACCCGGGTTATTTGACAACCTATGGCGGTGATGGTTCTGCTCAGGCAGAGCAGTGCTGATGCTCCTCATAAAGCTGTTGCTGCTGTGAAGGTTCTAGGTGACATCACAAATCCCTATGGTTACATACACAACAAAGCTGGGTTGTTGTTGTTTACACTCTGCAAGGCCTGTGGAAGTGAGTGACATCATAGCACTGTAGTTCTGAGGGTTCTAGATGGATGCAACAATCTCCTGTTGCTTCTATGAAGGCCATAATAGACGACATCACCAAACAGCTCCATAGTCACATACACAGCAAAGGAGAGATGTTGTTTACACCTAGTGATGTCAGTGGTATTGAGTGACATCACAGCACAGTGCTAAGGCTCCTGGGCCTGGACACAGCAGCGGCTGCAATATCTCAACGGGGAATACGTTTATATATATGTGTGTGTGCGCGTATATATATATATATATATATATATATATATATATATATATATTTCTCCGCCGAAATCACTTTTAAACCCATTTCCACCTTTTTTTCCCTTCTCTTCCTCTTACTTTTTTTTCACGTTTTTTTACGTTTTTCTCCTTTTCGCCTCTTTTCTGGGCGTATTATTCTTCTTTTTCTTCTTTTTTTTCGTCTAATGCATACCCCATCAGTGCAGCAATGCTTATTCAATACCGCCAGCAGATGGAGACACTGGTGGATAATTTTCTAAGGATTTATACTGATTTTTCCTGTCTGAATTTGTCGCACAGAAAGTTGCAGGCCAAATATGTGTGACATTTCTGCGACTTTAGCTTCTAGAGCATTTTTACAACATTATACATAGGTGCTGAATACATAAAAAGCGACTGTTCAGCGACAGACAAGTCGCATCGGCTGAAAGTAGGCCAGAATGTCAGTCCATGTTGGAGCAGGTTTAGATACAGTCTAAAGTATAGATCTCAAAGTCTGTGCACAGAATTTAGCAAGGGCCTCGCACCTTCTGATGCATCAGGTAGGTGCACAATAGCATAGCCTAACCCTCTGTACTTTGGTCTATATTGATGCGGGACATAGACAGCCAGCTGATGACCAATCCATTAGTGCAATGGATGGCTGGAAGCATTTGTCTTTGCCTTTGCAATACCACAGAAGCAATGCATGGTCAATGTACAGCAATGACACACCTGTGTGAACAGCCAGGAGACCCCCCCCCCCATGTTATGTTACATAGTTACATAGTTAGTACGGTCGAAAAAAGACATATGTCCATCAAGTTCAACCAGGGAATTAAGGGGTAGGGGTGTGGCGCGATATTGGGGAAGGGATGAGATTTTATATTTCTTCATAAGCATTAATCTTATTTTGTCAATTAGGAACATTCAGCACCCACCCGCTATCAAGGCAGCTGCCTATCATGTCATGCCCTACCTGCACAGGTGTGCTGGCTACTCAAATGATCCAATTAAGGAGGCCATTTAGTCAGCAGCAGCAGAAGTCCTGTGCCTGGACGCTCCAACAGCGGCCAGACACAAGCAGAAGCAGAAGCACCACCTTTTGTTTTTTGGCTGCAGCAGCAGCAAGGCCCACAGGGCTGGCTAGCTGGCTAGCCAGCAAGCAGGTAGCAATGAAAGTAGGAATCTTTCTTTTTAACCCTGTAAGGGGGTGGTGCACTGTACCCGAAGATACTGCCATATCGGGTCAATGCATAGGGCGACGGAAGCAAGCTTCGAAATCGGCCCCCGTTCTCAAAAATCCATTTAATATATGGTCCCCAGATAGGGGACGTATCAGATATTAAACTGATAAGAACAGATTTTTTTTTTTTTTAAGTTAACCCTCAGAACTCCATCAGAGCTCTAAGTTCTTATTTGAGCTTGATTTTTTTTTGTTCATCATCAGGAAAACCCGTTTTTCTTTATTTCTTTATCTTTTTTTAACAATAAAAGAAACCATATTTAAAACATAAAAAAATATTTAACCAAAACTAACCATGCAATATTTCACCAAAGAGAATTACCAAAAGGTCATTCCTCTTCTCCATGCAAAAACCATCAAGAACTCTAGGAAACCACAAGTTATTGCACCTCTCTGCATCTCACTTTTAGCTGGAACCGCCAGCCACGCCGGAACTTTGTATGTTTCCACAAATCTATCCACATCTGCGTGAAACGAACGATAAACTTTATCCCTTGCTTCATTGATTTTGTATCCCAATCTTTCTTTTAGACTACCCAAATCCTTGTCAAAGGCCTTTTTCTCTTTATTTGTCACACTCTCGAAAACAACATCAAGAGAGCCTCCATACCTTACCGGTATAAATTCATCTTCTTCATTTTCTTTCCTTTTCTTCTCCTCCACCACTTTTCTAGTTGGAGCTTCTTCCCCTTCCGGTTCTTCACTCACCTCAATTTCCTCCTCTCTATTTCTTTTCATACCCTCCTTTTTCTTCTTCTTCTTCCTCTTAGGACACGTGCCTACCAGATGCCCCTCATCACCACATAGGTGACATTTTTTCTTTTCTTTACATGCTTCTGGTTCATGGCCTTCTCCTTGACATTTATAGCACCACAAGATGTCGCAGAAATCTTTCCTATGCCCGTACTTCTTACACTTTCGACAAAAGTCGTCCATGCCAGAAAAGAACAGGTCCCCATTAACTGTACCAATCTTAAAACGACCAGGCGGATACATTAGCCTTCCATCAGGTCCTTTCTGAAACTTTACTTGAAATTTCCACTTCGTCGTCCAAAGACCGAATTGATTATATATCTTGCCTTTTGGCTTCACCTCCTCACAGAATCTGGAAAGGAACAAAACAATCTCCTCTTCTGGGATATACGGACTGTACATCCTTACAGTTAGAAGTCTTTCCTGCTTCGGAAAATGGGGAGTAATCTCTACCCCTCCCAACACAGGGTGCGACTTCCACAGCAATGCTTTATTGCAGAACGTACCACAGTCCTCCTCCGAAACCAGAACCACGTCAAAGATACCACTTCTTGGAAATTCCAGCATGGATAATATCTGTTCCTTCTTCAGCTCAAAGAGCTTGAACAAAATCTCTTCCACTACGAAAAATAAGCCTCTCTCCTTCTTCTCAGGGTCCAAAAGAGTAACACGAACTCCATTTCGTAGTCTGGCGTAGCTAGGTACACCTACAGCAGGATCTTCTGTCTTGCCAGCCTCCTCCATCGCAGAACAAAACACCTCCCCTACTGCAAGCAGGTAGGTGGTGATCGCTCCTCGTTGCCCGGGGACTAAGCCGCTACCCTGATGTCAGCAAGGGGGTTTAGTCCCACCAAAAGATGGAACGATCCCCCAGGGAAAAGGAGCGGGTACCCCGGGCACCTTCCAGCCAGATCAAGCAAGCAAATACTACACTTGATCTTAGCCAAAAGGCCGAGAAGCGATAACCGTGAAAGGGGCGGGCCCAACAAGGTGCCCTTCATGGGCACTATCACTGCTTGCTGTCAGGGAGGCTGCCAGACAATTTTCCATGCACACTCTGGGCTGGGGGGCAGTCAACCACCAGTACACACAGCAGAACCTAAACCCATACCATTATTGCTAAGCAGCAAGACAGGGGCCCATTGCACTCCCACGGGGCCTTTTTAAATGCAATCCATAACCCGGATTTGCCAGGAACCCTTCTTACTCCTCCTACTTGCATGTGACACTGGGCTTAGGATCTGCATAGGAAACACACACACAAGCACACACCTACCTTTGTTGCCTGCAGATGCCTCCTTGGCTGTCCCCAAACGGTATCAAACCAACACCCACGGGAAGCTGTAAGCATAGAGGACATGCCTGCACCCCATTGGACTTACCTGTGTGGGTTAAACCCGGGTTATTTGACAACCTATGGCGGTGATGGTTCTGCTCAGGCAGAGCAGTGCTGATGCTCCTCATAAAGCTGTCGCTGCTGTGAAGGTTCTAGGTGACATCACAAATCCCTATGGTTACATACACAACAAAGCTGGGTTGTTGTTGTTTACACTCTGCAAGGCCTGTGGAAGTGAGTGACATCATAGCACTGTAGTTCTGAGGGTTCTAGATGGATGCAACAATCTCCTGTTGCTTCTATGAAGGCCATAATAGACAACATCACCAAACAGCTCCATAGTCACATACACAGCAAAGGAGAGATGTTGTTTACACCTAGTGATGTCAGTGGTATTGAGGTGACATCACAGCACAGTGCTAAGGCTCCTGGGCCTGGACACAGCAGCGGCTGCAATATCTCAACGGAGAATACGTTTATATATATGTGTGTGTGTGCGCGTATATATATATATATATATATATATATATATATATATATTTCTCCGCCGAAATCACTTTTAAACCCATTTCCACCTTTTTTTCCCTTCTCTTCCTCTTACTTTTTTTTCACGTTTTTTTACGTTTTTCTCCTTTTCGCCTCTTTTCTGGGCGTATTATTCTTCTTTTTCTTCTTTTTTTTCGTCTAATGCATACCCCATCAGTGCAGCAATGCTTATTCAATACCGCCAGCAGATGGAGACACTGGGGGATAATTTTCTAAGGATTTATACTGATTTTTCCTGTCTGAATTTGTCGCACAGAAAGTTGCAGGCCAAATATGTGTGACATTTCTGCGACTTTAGCTTCTAGAGCATTTTTACAACATTATACATAGGTGCTGAATACATAAAAAGCGACTGTTCAGCGACAGACAAGTCGCATCGGCTGAAAGTAGGCCAGAATGTCAGTCCATGTTGGAGCAGGTTTAGATACAGTCTAAAGTATAGATCTCAAAGTCTGTGCACAGAATTTAGCAAGGGCCTCGCACCTTCTGATGCATCAGGTAGGTGCACAATAGCATAGCCTAACCCTCTGTACTTTGGTCTATATTGATGCGGGACATAGACAGCCAGCTGATGACCAATCCATTAGTGCAATGGATGGCTGGAAGCATTTGTCTTTGCCTTTGCAATACCACAGAAGCAATGCATGGTCAATGTACAGCAATGACACACCTGTGTGAACAGCCAGGAGACCCCCCCCCCCCCATGTTATGTTACATAGTTACATAGTTAGTACGGTCGAAAAAAGACATATGTCCATCAAGTTCAACCAGGGAATTAAGGGGTAGGGGTGTGGCGCGATATTGGGGAAGGGATGAGATTTTATATTTCTTCATAAGCATTAATCTTATTTTGTCAATTAGGAACATTCAGCACCCACCCGCTATCAAGGCAGCTGCCTATCATGTCATGCCGTACCTGCACAGGTGTGCTGGCTACTCAAATGATCCAATTAAAGAGGCCATTTAGTCAGCAGCAGCAGAAGTCCTGTGCCTGGACGCTCCAACAGCGGCCAGACACAAGCAGAAGCAGAAGCAGCAGCAGCACCACCTTTTGTTTTTTGGCTGCAGCAGCAGCAAGGCCCACAGGGCTGGCTAGCTGGCTAGCCAGCAAGCAGGTAGCAATGAAAGTAGGAATCTTTCTTTTTAACCCTGTAAGGGGGTGGTGCACTGTACCCGAAGATACTGCCATATCGGGTCAATGCATAGGGCGACGGAAGCAAGCTTCGAAATCGGCCCCCGTTCTCAAAAATCCATTTAATATATGGTCCCCAGATAGGGGACGTATCAGATATTAAACTGATAAGAACAGATACTACACTTGATCTTAGCCAAAAGGCCGAGAAGCGATAACCGTGAAAGGGGCGGGCCCAACAAGGTGCCCTTCATGGGCACTATCACTGCTTGCTGTCAGGGAGGCTGCCAGACAATTTTCCATGCACACTCTGGGCTGGGGGGCAGTCAACCACCAGTACACACAGCAGAACCTAAACCCATACCATTATTGCTAAGCAGCAAGACAGGGGCCCATTGCACTCCCACGGGGCCTTTTTAAATGCAATCCATAACCCGGATTTGCCAGGAACCCTTCTTACTCCTCCTACTTGCATGTGACACTGGGCTTAGGATCTGCATAGGAAACACACACACAAGCACACACCTACCTTTGTTGCCTGCAGATGCCTCCTTGGCTGTCCCCAAACGGTATCAAACCAACACCCACGGGAAGCTGTAAGCATAGAGGACATGCCTGCACCCCATTGGACTTACCTGTGTGGGTTAAACCCGGGTTATTTGACAACCTATGGCGGTGATGGTTCTGCTCAGGCAGAGCAGTGCTGATGCTCCTCATAAAGCTGTCGCTGCTGTGAAGGTTCTAGGTGACATCACAAATCCCTATGGTTACATACACAACAAAGCTGGGTTGTTGTTGTTTACACTCTGCAAGGCCTGTGGAAGTGAGTGACATCATAGCACTGTAGTTCTGAGGGTTCTAGATGGATGCAACAATCTCCTGTTGCTTCTATGAAGGCCATAATAGACGACATCACCAAACAGCTCCATAGTCACATACACAGCAAAGGAGAGATGTTGTTTACACCTAGTGATGTCAGTGGTATTGAGTGACATCACAGCACAGTGCTAAGGCTCCTGGGCCTGGACACAGCAGCGGCTGCAATATCTCAACGGAGAATACGTTTATATATATGTGTGTGTGTGCGCGTATATATATATATATATATATATATATATATATATATATATATATTTCTCCGCCGAAATCACTTTTAAACCCATTTCCACCTTTTTTTCCCTTCTCTTCCTCTTACTTTTTTTTCACGTTTTTTTACGTTTTTCTCCTTTTCGCCTCTTTTCTGGGCGTATTATTCTTCTTTTTCTTCTTTTTTTTCGTCTAATGCATACCCCATCAGTGCAGCAATGCTTATTCAATACCGCCAGCAGATGGAGACACTGGGGGATAATTTTCTAAGGATTTATACTGATTTTTCCTGTCTGAATTTGTCGCACAGAAAGTTGCAGGCCAAATATGTGTGACATTTCTGCGACTTTAGCTTCTAGAGCATTTTTACAACATTATACATAGGTGCTGAATACATAAAAAGCGACTGTTCAGCGACAGACAAGTCGCATCGGCTGAAAGTAGGCCAGAATGTCAGTCCATGTTGGAGCAGGTTTAGATACAGTCTAAAGTATAGATCTCAAAGTCTGTGCACAGAATTTAGCAAGGGCCTCGCACCTTCTGATGCATCAGGTAGGTGCACAATAGCATAGCCTAACCCTCTGTACTTTGGTCTATATTGATGCGGGACATAGACAGCCAGCTGATGACCAATCCATTAGTGCAATGGATGGCTGGAAGCATTTGTCTTTGCCTTTGCAATACCACAGAAGCAATGCATGGTCAATGTACAGCAATGACACACCTGTGTGAACAGCCAGGAGACCCCCCCCCCCCCATGTTATGTTACATAGTTACATAGTTAGTACGGTCGAAAAAAGACATATGTCCATCAAGTTCAACCAGGGAATTAAGGGGTAGGGGTGTGGCGCGATATTGGGGAAGGGATGAGATTTTATATTTCTTCATAAGCATTAATCTTATTTTGCCAATTAGGAACATTCAGCACCCACCCGCTATCAAGGCAGCTGCCTATCATGTCATGCCCTACCTGCACAGGTGTGCTGGCTACTCAAATGATCCAATTAAGGAGGCCATTTAATCAGCAGCAGCAGAAGTCCTGTGCCTGGACGCTCCAACAGCGGCCAGACACAAGCAGAAGCAGAAGCAGCAGAAGCAGCAGCAGCACCACCTTTTGTTTTTTGGCTGCAGCAGCAGCAAGGCCCACAGGGCTGGCTAGCTGGCTAGCCAGCAAGCAGGTAGCAATGAAAGTAGGAATCTTTCTTTTTAACCCTGTAAGGGGGTGGTGCACTGTACCCGAAGATACTGCCATATCGGGTCAATGCATAGGGCGACGGAAGCAAGCTTCGAAATCGGCCCCCGTTCTCAAAAATCCATTTAATATATGGTCCCCAGATAGGGGACGTATCAGATATTAAACTGATAAGAACAGATACTACACTTGATCTTAGCCAAAAGGCCGAGAAGCGATAACCGTGAAAGGGGCGGGCCCAACAAGGTGCCCTTCATGGGCACTATCACTGCTTGCTGTCAGGGAGGCTGCCAGACAATTTTCCATGCACACTCTGGGCTGGGGGGCAGTCAACCACCAGTACACACAGCAGAACCTAAACCCATACCATTATTGCTAAGCAGCAAGACAGGGGCCCATTGCACTCCCACGGGGCCTTTTTAAATGCAATCCATAACCCGGATTTGCCAGGAACCCTTCTTACTCCTCCTACTTGCATGTGACACTGGGCTTAGGATCTGCATAGGAAACACACACACAAGCACACACCTACCTTTGTTGCCTGCAGATGCCTCCTTGGCTGTCCCCAAACGGTATCAAACCAACACCCACGGGAAGCTGTAAGCATAGAGGACATGCCTGCACCCCATTGGACTTACCTGTGTGGGTTAAACCCGGGTTATTTGACAACCTATGGCGGTGATGGTTCTGCTCAGGCAGAGCAGTGCTGATGCTCCTCATAAAGCTGTCGCTGCTGTGAAGGTTCTAGGTGACATCACAAATCCCTATGGTTACATATACAACAAAGCTGGGTTGTTGTTGTTTACACTCTGCAAGGCCTGTGGAAGTGAGTGACATCATAGCACTGTAGTTCTGAGGGTTCTAGATGGATGCAACAATCTCCTGTTGCTTCTATGAAGGCCATAATAGACGACATCACCAAACAGCTCCATAGTCACATACACAGCAAAGGAGAGATGTTGTTTACACCTAGTGATGTCAGTGGTATTGAGTGACATCACAGCACAGTGCTAAGGCTCCTGGGCCTGGACACAGCAGCGGCTGCAATATCTCAACGGAGAATACGTTTATATATATGTGTGTGTGTGCGCGTATATATATATATATATATATATATATATATATATATATATATATATTTCTCCGCCGAAATCACTTTTAAACCCATTTCCACCTTTTTTTCCCTTCTCTTCCTCTTACTTTTTTTTCACGTTTTTTTACGTTTTTCTCCTTTTCGCCTCTTTTCTGGGCGTATTATTCTTCTTTTTCTTCTTTTTTTCCGTCTAATGCATACCCCATCAGTGCAGCAATGCTTATTCAATACCGCCAGCAGATGGAGACACTGGGGGATAATTTTCTAAGGATTTATACTGATTTTTCCTGTCTGAATTTGTCGCACAGAAAGTTGCAGGCCAAATATGTGTGACATTTCTGCGACTTTAGCTTCTAGAGCATTTTTACAACATTATACATAGGTGCTGAATACATAAAAAGCGACTGTTCAGCGACAGACAAGTCGCATCGGCTGAAAGTAGGCCAGAATGTCAGTCCATGTTGGAGCAGGTTTAGATACAGTCTAAAGTATAGATCTCAAAGTCTGTGCACAGAATTTAGCAAGGGCCTCGCACCTTCTGATGCATCAGGTAGGTGCACAATAGCATAGCCTAACCCTCTGTACTTTGGTCTATATTGATGCGGGACATAGACAGCCAGCTGATGACCAATCCATTAGTGCAATGGATGGCTGGAAGCATTTGTCTTTGCCTTTACAATACCACAGAAGCAATGCATGGTCAATGTACAGCAATGACACACCTGTGTGAACAGCCAGGAGACCCCCCCCCCCCCCATGTTATGTTACATAGTTACATAGTTAGTACGGTCGAAAAAAGACATATGTCCATCAAGTTCAACCAGGGAATTAAGGGGTAGGGGTGTGGCGCGATATTGGGGAAGGGATGAGATTTTATATTTCTTCATAAGCATTAATCTTATTTTGTCAATTAGGAACATTCAGCACCCACCCGCTATCAAGGCAGCTGCCTATCATGTCATGCCCTACCTGCACAGGTGTGCTGGCTACTCAAATGATCCAATTAAGGAGGCCATTTAGTCAGCAGCAGCAGAAGTCCTGTGCCTGGACGCTCCAACAGCGGCCAGACACAAGCAGAAGCAGAAGCAGCAGCAGCACCACCTTTTGTTTTTTGGCTGCAGCAGCAGCAAGGCCCACAGGGCTGGCTAGCTGGCTAGCCAGCAAGCAGGTAGCAATGAAAGTAGGAATCTTTCTTTTTAACCCTGTAAGGGGGTGGTGCACTGTACCCGAAGATACTGCCATATCGGGTCAATGCATAGGGCGACGGAAGCAAGCTTCGAAATCGGCCCCCGTTCTCAAAAATCCATTTAATATATGGTCCCCAGATAGGGGACGTATCAGATATTAAACTGATAAGAACAGATACTACACTTGATCTTAGCCAAAAGGCCGAGAAGCGATAACCGTGAAAGGGGCGGGCCCAACAAGGTGCCCTTCATGGGCACTATCACTGCTTGCTGTCAGGGAGGCTGCCAGACAATTTTCCATGCACACTCTGGGCTGGGGGGCAGTCAACCACCAGTACACACAGCAGAACCTAAACCCATACCATTATTGCTAAGCAGCAAGACAGGGGCCCATTGCACTCCCACGGGGCCTTTTTAAATGCAATCCATAACCCGGATTTGCCAGGAACCCTTCTTACTCCTCCTACTTGCATGTGACACTGGGCTTAGGATCTGCATAGGAAACACACACACAAGCACACACCTACCTTTGTTGCCTGCAGATGCCTCCTTGGCTGTCCCCAAACGGTATCAAACCAAGACCCACGGGAAGCTGTAAGCATAGAGGACATGCCTGCACCCCATTGGACTTACCTGTGTGGGTTAAACCCGGGTTATTTGACAACCTATGGCGGTGATGGTTACATAGTTACATAGTTACATAGTTAGTACGGTCGAAAAAAGACATATGTCCATCAAGTTCAACCAGGGAATTAAGGGGTAGGGGTGTGGCGCGATATTGGGGAAGGGATGAGATTTTATATTTCTTCTCAGGCAGAGCAGTGCTGATGCTCCTCATAAAGCTGTCGCTGCTGTGAAGGTTCTAGGTGACATCACAAATCCCTATGGTTACATACACAACAAAGCTGGGTTGTTGTTGTTTACACTCTGCAAGGCCTGTGGAAGTGAGTGACATCATAGCACTGTAGTTCTGAGGGTTCTAGATGGATGCAACAATCTCCTGTTGCTTCTATGAAGGCCATAATAGACGACATCACCAAACAGCTCCATAGTCACATACACAGCAAAGGAGAGATGTTGTTTACACCTAGTGATGTCAGTGGTATTGAGTGACATCACAGCACAGTGCTAAGGCTCCTGGGCCTGGACACAGCAGCGGCTGCAATATCTCAACGGAGAATACGTTTATATATATGTGTGTGTGTGCGCGTATATATATATATATATATATATATATATATATATATTTCTCCGCCGAAATCACTTTTAAACCCATTTCCACCTTTTTTTCCCTTCTCTTCCTCTTACTTTTTTTTCACGTTTTTTTACGTTTTTCTCCTTTTCGCCTCTTTTCTGGGCGTATTATTCTTCTTTTTCTTCTTTTTTTTCGTCTAATGCATACCCCATCAGTGCAGCAATGCTTATTCAATACCGCCAGCAGATGGAGACACTGGGGGATAATTTTCTAAGGATTTATACTGATTTTTCCTGTCTGAATTTGTCGCACAGAAAGTTGCAGGCCAAATATGTGTGACATTTCTGCGACTTTAGCTTCTAGAGCATTTTTACAACATTATACATAGGTGCTGAATACATAAAAAGCGACTGTTCAGCGACAGACAAGTCGCATCGGCTGAAAGTAGGCCAGAATGTCAGTCCATGTTGGAGCAGGTTTAGATACAGTCTAAAGTATAGATCTCAAAGTCTGTGCACAGAATTTAGCAAGGGCCTCGCACCTTCTGATGCATCAGGTAGGTGCACAATAGCATAGCCTAACCCTCTGTACTTTGGTCTATATTGATGCGGGACATAGACAGCCAGCTGATGACCAATCCATTAGTGCAATGGATGGCTGGAAGCATTTGTCTTTGCCTTTGCAATACCACAGAAGCAATGCATGGTCAATGTACAGCAATGACACACCTGTGTGAACAGCCAGGAGACCCCCCCCCCCCCCCATGTTATGTTACATAGTTACATAGTTAGTACGGTCGAAAAAAGACATATGTCCATCAAGTTCAACCAGGGAATTAAGGGGTAGGGGTGTGGCGCGATATTGGGGAAGGGATGAGATTTTATATTTCTTCATAAGCATTAATCTTATTTTGTCAATTAGGAACATTCAGCACCCACCCGCTATCAAGGCAGCTGCCTATCATGTCATGCCCTACCTGCACAGGTGTGCTGGCTACTCAAATGATCCAATTAAGGAGGCCATTTAGTCAGCAGCAGCAGAAGTCCTGTGCCTGGACGCTCCAACAGCGGCCAGACACAAGCAGAAGCAGAAGCAGCAGCAGCACCACCTTTTGTTTTTTGGCTGCAGCAGCAGCAAGGCCCACAGGGCTGGCTAGCTGGCTAGCCAGCAAGCAGGTAGCAATGAAAGTAGGAATCTTTCTTTTTAACCCTGTAAGGGGGTGGTGCACTGTACCCGAAGATACTGCCATATCGGGTCAATGCATAGGGCGACGGAAGCAAGCTTCGAAATCGGCCCCCGTTCTCAAAAATCCATTTAATATATGGTCCCCAGATAGGGGACGTATCAGATATTAAACTGATAAGAACAGATACTACACTTGATCTTAGCCAAAAGGCCGAGAAGCGATAACCGTGAAAGGGGCGGGCCCAACAAGGTGCCCTTCATGGGCACTATCACTGCTTGCTGTCAGGGAGGCTGCCAGACAATTTTCCATGCACACTCTGGGCTGGGGGGCAGTCAACCACCAGTACACACAGCAGAACCTAAACCCATACCATTATTGCTAAGCAGCAAGACAGGGGCCCATTGCACTCCCACGGGGCCTTTTTAAATGCAATCCATAACCCGGATTTGCCAGGAACCCTTCTTACTCCTCCTACTTGCATGTGACACTGGGCTTAGGATCTGCATAGGAAACACACACACAAGCACACACCTACCTTTGTTGCCTGCAGATGCCTCCTTGGCTGTCCCCAAACGGTATCAAACCAACACCCACGGGAAGCTGTAAGCATAGAGGACATGCCTGCACCCCATTGGACTTACCTGTGTGGGTTAAACCCGGGTTATTTGACAACCTATGGCGGTGATGGTTCTGCTCAGGCAGAGCAGTGCTGATGCTCCTCATAAAGCTGTCGCTGCTGTGAAGGTTCTAGGTGACATCACAAATCCCTATGGTTACATACACAACAAAGCTGGGTTGTTGTTGTTTACACTCTGCAAGGCCTGTGGAAGTGAGTGACATCATAGCACTGTAGTTCTGAGGGTTCTAGATGGATGCAACAATCTCCTGTTGCTTCTATGAAGGCCATAATAGACGACATCACCAAACAGCTCCATAGTCACATACACAGCAAAGGAGAGATGTTGTTTACACCTAGTGATGTCAGTGGTATTGAGTGACATCACAGCACAGTGCTAAGGCTCCTGGGCCTGGACACAGCAGCGGCTGCAATATCTCAACGGAGAATACGTTTATATATATGTGTGTGTGTGCGCGTATATATATATATATATATATATATATATATATATATATATATATATATATATTTCTCCGCCGAAATCACTTTTAAACCCATTTCCACCTTTTTTTCCCTTCTCTTCCTCTTACTTTTTTTTCACGTTTTTTTACGTTTTTCTCCTTTTCGCCTCTTTTCTGGGCGTATTATTCTTCTTTTTCTTCTTTTTTTTCGTCTAATGCATACCCCATCAGTGCAGCAATGCTTATTCAATACCGCCAGCAGATGGAGACACTGGGGGATAATTTTCTAAGGATTTATACTGATTTTTCCTGTCTGAATTTGTCGCACAGAAAGTTGCAGGCCAAATATGTGTGACATTTCTGCGACTTTAGCTTCTAGAGCATTTTTACAACATTATACATAGGTGCTGAATACATAAAAAGCGACTGTTCAGCGACAGACAAGTCGCATCGGCTGAAAGTAGGCCAGAATGTCAGTCCATGTTGGAGCAGGTTTAGATACAGTCTAAAGTATAGATCTCAAAGTCTGTGCACAGAATTTAGCAAGGGCCTCGCACCTTCTGATGCATCAGGTAGGTGCACAATAGCATAGCCTAACCCTCTGTACTTTGGTCTATATTGATGCGGGACATAGACAGCCAGCTGATGACCAATCCATTAGTGCAATGGATGGCTGGAAGCATTTGTCTTTGCCTTTGCAATACCACAGAAGCAATGCATGGTCAATGTACAGCAATGACACACCTGTGTGAACAGCCAGGAGACCCCCCCCCCCCCCATGTTATGTTACATAGTTACATAGTTAGTACGGTCGAAAAAAGACATATGTCCATCAAGTTCAACCAGGGAATTAAGGGGTAGGGGTGTGGCGCGATATTGGGGAAGGGATGAGATTTTATATTTCTTCATAAGCATTAATCTTATTTTGTCAATTAGGAACATTCAGCACCCACCCGCTATCAAGGCAGCTGCCTATCATGTCATGCCCTACCTGCACAGGTGTGCTGGCTACTCAAATGATCCAATTAAGGAGGCCATTTAGTCAGCAGCAGCAGAAGTCCTGTGCCTGGACGCTCCAACAGCGGCCAGACACAAGCAGAAGCAGAAGCAGCAGAAGCAGCAGCAGCACCACCTTTTGTTTTTTGGCTGCAGCAGCAGCAAGGCCCACAGGGCTGGCTAGCTGGCTAGCCAGCAAGCAGGTAGCAATGAAAGTAGGAATCTTTCTTTTTAACCCTGTAAGGGGGTGGTGCACTGTACCCGAAGATATTGCCATATCGGGTCAATGCATAGGGCGACGGAAGCAAGCTTCGAAATCGGCCCCCGTTCTCAAAAATCCATTTAATATATGGTCCCCAGATAGGGGACGTATCAGATATTAAACTGATAAGAACAGATACTACACTTGATCTTAGCCAAAAGGCCGAGAAGCGATAACCGTGAAAGGGGCGGGCCCAACAAGGTGCCCTTCATGGGCACTATCACTGCTTGCTGTCAGGGAGGCTGCCAGACAATTTTCCATGCACACTCTGGGCTGGGGGGCAGTCAACCACCAGTACACACAGCAGAACCTAAACCCATACCATTATTGCTAAGCAGCAAGACAGGGGCCCATTGCACTCCCACGGGGCCTTTTTAAATGCAATCCATAACCCGGATTTGCCAGGAACCCTTCTTACTCCTCCTACTTGCATGTGACACTGGGCTTAGGATCTGCATAGGAAACACACACACAAGCACACACCTACCTTTGTTGCCTGCAGATGCCTCCTTGGCTGTCCCCAAACGGTATCAAACCAACACCCACGGGAAGCTGTAAGCATATAGGACATGCCTGCACCCCATTGGACTTACCTGTGTGGGTTAAACCCGGGTTATTTGACAACCTATGGCGGTGATGGTTCTGCTCAGGCAGAGCAGTGCTGATGCTCCTCATAAAGCTGTCGCTGCTGTGAAGGTTCTAGGTGACATCACAAATCCCTATGGTTACATACACAACAAAGCTGGGTTGTTGTTGTTTACACTCTGCAAGGCCTGTGGAAGTGAGTGACATCATAGCTCTGTAGTTCTGAGGGTTCTAGATGGATGCAACAATCTCCTGTTGCTTCTATGAAGGCCATAATAGACGACATCACCAAACAGCTCCATAGTCACATACACAGCAAAGGAGAGATGTTGTTTACACCTAGTGATGTCAGTGGTATTGAGTGACATCACAGCACAGTGCTAAGGCTCCTGGGCCTGGACACAGCAGCGGCTGCAATATCTCAACGGAGAATACGTTTATATATATGTGTGTGTGTGCGCGTATATATATATATATATATATATATATATATATATATATTTCTCCGCCGAAATCACTTTTAAACCCATTTCCACCTTTTTTTCCCTTCTCTTCCTCTTACTTTTTTTTCACGTTTTTTTACGTTTTTCTCCTTTTCGCCTCTTTTCTGGGCGTATTATTCTTCTTTTTCTTCTTTTTTTTCGTCTAATGCATACCCCATCAGTGCAGCAATGCTTATTCAATACCGCCAGCAGATGGAGACACTGGGGGATAATTTTCTAAGGATTTATACTGATTTTTCCTGTCTGAATTTGTCGCACAGAAAGTTGCAGGCCAAATATGTGTGACATTTCTGCGACTTTAGCTTCTAGAGCATTTTTACAACATTATACATAGGTGCTGAATACATAAAAAGCGACTGTTCAGCGACAGACAAGTCGCATCGGCTGAAAGTAGGCCAGAATGTCAGTCCATGTTGGAGCAGGTTTAGATACAGTCTAAAGTATAGATCTCAAAGTCTGTGCACAGAATTTAGCAAGGGCCTCGCACCTTCTGATGCATCAGGTAGGTGCACAATAGCATAGCCTAACCCTCTGTACTTTGGTCTATATTGATGCGGGACATAGACAGCCAGCTGATGACCAATCCATTAGTGCAATGGATGGCTGGAAGCATTTGTCTTTGCCTTTGCAATACCACAGAAGCAATGCATGGTCAATGTACAGCAATGACACACCTGTGTGAACAGCCAGGAGACCCCCCCCCCCCCCATGTTATGTTACATAGTTACATAGTTAGTACGGTCGAAAAAAGACATATGTCCATCAAGTTCAACCAGGGAATTAAGGGGTAGGGGTGTGGCGCGATATTGGGGAAGGGATGAGATTTTATATTTCTTCATAAGCATTAATCTTATTTTGTCAATTAGGAACATTCAGCACCCACCCGCTATCAAGGCAGCTGCCTATCATGTCATGCCCTACCTGCACAGGTGTGCTGGCTACTCAAATGATCCAATTAAGGAGGCCATTTAGTCAGCAGCAGCAGAAGTCCTGTGCCTGGACGCTCCAACAGCGGCCAGACACAAGCAGAAGCAGAAGCAGCAGAAGCAGCAGCAGCACCACCTTTTGTTTTTTGGCTGCAGCAGCAGCAAGGCCCACAGGGCTGGCTAGCTGGCTAGCCAGCAAGCAGGTAGCAATGAAAGTAGGAATCTTTCTTTTTAACCCTGTAAGGGGGTGGTGCACTGTACCCGAAGATACTGCCATATCGGGTCAATGCATAGGGCGACGGAAGCAAGCTTCGAAATCGGCCCCCGTTCTCAAAAATCCATTTAATATATGGTCCCCAGATAGGGGACGTATCAGATATTAAACTGATAAGAACAGATACTACACTTGATCTTAGCCAAAAGGCCGAGAAGCGATAACCGTGAAAGGGGCGGGCCCAACAAGGTGCCCTTCATGGGCACTATCACTGCTTGCTGTCAGGGAGGCTGCCAGACAATTTTCCATGCACACTCTGGGCTGGGGGGCAGTCAACCACCAGTACACACAGCAGAACCTAAACCCATACCATTATTGCTAAGCAGCAAGACAGGGGCCCATTGCACTCCCACGGGGCCTTTTTAAATGCAATCCATAACCCGGATTTGCCAGGAACCCTTCTTACTCCTCCTACTTGCATGTGACACTGGGCTTAGGATCTGCATAGGAAACACACACACAAGCACACACCTACCTTTGTTGCCTGCAGATGCCTCCTTGGCTGTCCCCAAACGGTATCAAACCAACACCCACGGGAAGCTGTAAGCATAGAGGACATGCCTGCACCCCATTGGACTTACCTGTGTGGGTTAAACCCGGGTTATTTGACAACCTATGGCGGTGATGGTTCTGCTCAGGCAGAGCAGTGCTGATGCTCCTCATAAAGCTGTCGCTGCTGTGAAGGTTCTAGGTGACATCACAAATCCCTATGGTTACATACACAACAAAGCTGGGTTGTTGTTGTTTACACTCTGCAAGGCCTGTGGAAGTGAGTGACATCATAGCACTGTAGTTCTGAGGGTTCTAGATGGATGCAACAATCTCCTGTTGCTTCTATGAAGGCCATAATAGACGACATCACCAAACAGCTCCATAGTCACATACACAGCAAAGGAGAGATGTTGTTTACACCTAGTGATGTCAGTGGTATTGAGTGACATCACAGCACAGTGCTAAGGCTCCTGGGCCTGGACACAGCAGCGGCTGCAATATCTCAACGGAGAATACGTTTATATATATGTGTGTGTGTGCGCGTATATATATATATATATATATATATATATATATATATATATATATATATATATATATTTCTCCGCCGAAATCACTTTTAAACCCATTTCCACCTTTTTTTCCCTTCTCTTCCTCTTACTTTTTTTTCAAGTTTTTTTACGTTTTTCTCCTTTTCGCCTCTTTTCTGGGCGTATTATTCTTCTTTTTCTTCTTTTTTTTCGTCTAATGCATACCCCATCAGTGCAGCAATGCTTATTCAATACCGCCAGCAGATGGAGACACTGGGGGATAATTTTCTAAGGATTTATACTGATTTTTCCTGTCTGAATTTGTCGCACAGAAAGTTGCAGGCCAAATATGTGTGACATTTCTGCGACTTTAGCTTCTAGAGCATTTTTACAACATTATACATAGGTGCTGAATACATAAAAAGCGACTGTTCAGCGACAGACAAGTCGCATCGGCTGAAAGTAGGCCAGAATGTCAGTCCATGTTGGAGCAGGTTTAGATACAGTCTAAAGTATAGATCTCAAAGTCTGTGCACAGAATTTAGCAAGGGCCTCGCACCTTCTGATGCATCAGGTAGGTGCACAATAGCATAGCCTAACCCTCTGTACTTTGGTCTATATTGATGCGGGACATAGACAGCCAGCTGATGACCAATCCATTAGTGCAATGGATGGCTGGAAGCATTTGTCTTTGCCTTTGCAATACCACAGAAGCAATGCATGGTCAATGTACAGCAATGACACACCTGTGTGAACAGCCAGGAGACCCCCCCCCCCCCCCATGTTATGTTACATAGTTACATAGTTAGTACGGTCGAAAAAAGACATATGTCCATCAAGTTCAACCAGGGAATTAAGGGGTAGGGGTGTGGCGCGATATTGGGGAAGGGATGAGATTTTATATTTCTTCATAAGCATTAATCTTATTTTGTCAATTAGGAACATTCAGCACCCACCCGCTATCAAGGCAGCTGCCTATCATGTCATGCCCTACCTGCACAGGTGTGCTGGCTACTCAAATGATCCAATTAAGGAGGCCATTTAGTCAGCAGCAGCAGAAGTCCTGTGCCTGGACGCTCCAACAGCGGCCAGACACAAGCAGAAGCAGAAGCAGCAGAAGCAGCAGCAGCACCACCTTTTGTTTTTTGGCTGCAGCAGCAGCAAGGCCCACAGGGCTGGCTAGCTGGCTAGCCAGCAAGCAGGTAGCAATGAAAGTAGGAATCTTTCTTTTTAACCCTGTAAGGGGGTGGTGCACTGTACCCGAAGATACTGCCATATCGGGTCAATGCATAGGGCGACGGAAGCAAGCTTCGAAATCGGCCCCCGTTCTCAAAAATCCATTTAATATATGGTCCCCAGATAGGGGACGTATCAGATATTAAACTGATAAGAACAGATACTACACTTGATCTTAGCCAAAAGGCCGAGAAGCGATAACCGTGAAAGGGGCGGGCCCAACAAGGTGCCCTTCATGGGCACTATCACTGCTTGCTGTCAGGGAGGCTGCCAGACAATTTTCCATGCACACTCTGGGCTGGGGGGCAGTCAACCACCAGTACACACAGCAGAACCTAAACCCATACCATTATTGCTAAGCAGCAAGACAGGGGCCCATTGCACTCCCACGGGGCCTTTTTAAATGCAATCCATAACCCGGATTTGCCAGGAACCCTTCTTACTCCTCCTACTTGCATGTGACACTGGGCTTAGGATCTGCATAGGAAACACACACACAAGCACACACCTACCTTTGTTGCCTGCAGATGCCTCCTTGGCTGTCCCCAAACGGTATCAAACCAACACCCACGGGAAGCTGTAAGCATAGAGGACATGCCTGCACCCCATTGGACTTACCTGTGTGGGTTAAACCCGGGTTATTTGACAACCTATGGCGGTGATGGTTCTGCTCAGGCAGAGCAGTGCTGATGCTCCTCATAAAGCTGTCGCTGCTGTGAAGGTTCTAGGTGACATCACAAATCCCTATGGTTACATACACAACAAAGCTGGGTTGTTGTTGTTTACACTCTGCAAGGCCTGTGGAAGTGAGTGACATCATAGCACTGTAGTTCTGAGGGTTCTAGATGGATGCAACAATCTCCTGTTGCTTCTATGAAGGCCATAATAGACGACATCACCAAACAGCTCCATAGTCACATACACAGCAAAGGAAAGATGTTGTTTACACCTAGTGATGTCAGTGGTATTGAGTGACATCACAGCACAGTGCTAAGGCTCCTGGGCCTGGACACAGCAGCGGCTGCAATATCTCAACGGAGAATACGTTTATATATATGTGTGTGTGTGCGCGTATATATATATATATATATATATATATATATATATATATATATATATATTTCTCCGCCGAAATCACTTTTAAACCCATTTCCACCTTTTTTTCCCTTCTCTTCCTCTTACTTTTTTTTCAAGTTTTTTTACGTTTTTCTCCTTTTCGCCTCTTTTCTGGGCGTATTATTCTTCTTTTTCTTCTTTTTTTTCGTCTAATGCATACCCCATCAGTGCAGCAATGCTTATTCAATACCGCCAGCAGATGGAGACACTGGGGGATAATTTTCTAAGGATTTATACTGATTTTTCCTGTCTGAATTTGTCGCACAGAAAGTTGCAGGCCAAATATGTGTGACATTTCTGCGACTTTAGCTTCTAGAGCATTTTTACAACATTATACATAGGTGCTGAATACATAAAAAGCGACTGTTCAGCGACAGACAAGTCGCATCGGCTGAAAGTAGGCCAGAATGTCAGTCCATGTTGGAGCAGGTTTAGATACAGTCTAAAGTATAGATCTCAAAGTCTGTGCACAGAATTTAGCAAGGGCCTCGCACCTTCTGATGCATCAGGTAGGTGCACAATAGCATAGCCTAACCCTCTGTACTTTGGTCTATATTGATGTGGGACATAGACAGCCAGCTGATGACCAATCCATTAGTGCAATGGATGGCTGGAAGCATTTGTCTTTGCCTTTGCAATACCACAGAAGCAATGCATGGTCAATGTACAGCAATGACACACCTGTGTGAACAGCCAGGAGACCCCCCCCCCCCCCCCCATGTTATGTTACATAGTTACATAGTTAGTACGGTCGAAAAAAGACATATGTCCATCAAGTTCAACCAGGGAATTAAGGGGTAGGGGTGTGGCGCGATATTGGGGAAGGGATGAGATTTTATATTTCTTCATAAGCATTAATCTTATTTTGTCAATTAGGAACATTCAGCACCCACCCGCTATCAAGGCAGCTGCCTATCATGTCATGCCCTACCTGCACAGGTGTGCTGGCTACTCAAATGATCCAATTAAGGAGGCCATTTAGTCAGCAGCAGCAGAAGTCCTGTGCCTGGACGCTCCAACAGCGGCCAGACACAAGCAGAAGCAGAAGCAGCAGAAGCAGCAGCAGCAGCACCACCTTTTGTTTTTTGGCTGCAGCAGCAGCAAGGCCCACAGGGCTGGCTAGCTGGCTAGCCAGCAAGCAGGTAGCAATGAAAGTAGGAATCTTTCTTTTTAACCCTGTAAGGGGGTGGTGCACTGTACCCGAAGATACTGCCATATCGGGTCAATGCATAGGGCGACGGAAGCAAGCTTCGAAATCGGCCCCCGTTCTCAAAAATCCATTTAATATATGGTCCCCAGATAGGGGACGTATCAGATATTAAACTGATAAGAACAGATACTACACTTGATCTTAGCCAAAAGGCCGAGAAGCGATAACCGTGAAAGGGGCGGGCCCAACAAGGTGCCCTTCATGGGCACTATCACTGCTTGCTGTCAGGGAGGCTGCCAGACAATTTTCCATGCACACTCTGGGCTGGGGGGCAGTCAACCACCAGTACACACAGCAGAACCTAAACCCATACCATTATTGCTAAGCAGCAAGACAGGGGCCCATTGCACTCCCACGGGGCCTTTTTAAATGCAATCCATAACCCGGATTTGCCAGGAACCCTTCTTACTCCTCCTACTTGCATGTGACACTGGGCTTAGGATCTGCATAGGAAACACACACACAAGCACACACCTACCTTTGTTGCCTGCAGATGCCTCCTTGGCTGTCCCCAAACGGTATCAAACCAACACCCACGGGAAGCTGTAAGCATAGAGGACATGCCTGCACCCCATTGGACTTACCTGTGTGGGTTAAACCCGGGTTATTTGACAACCTATGGCGGTGATGGTTCTGCTCAGGCAGAGCAGTGCTGATGCTCCTCATAAAGCTGTCGCTGCTGTGAAGGTTCTAGGTGACATCACAAATCCCTATGGTTACATACACAACAAAGCTGGGTTGTTGTTGTTTACACTCTGCAAGGCCTGTGGAAGTGAGTGACATCATAGCACTGTAGTTCTGAGGGTTCTAGATGGATGCAACAATCTCCTGTTGCTTCTATGAAGGCCATAATAGACGACATCACCAAACAGCTCCATAGTCACATACACAGCAAAGGAGAGATGTTGTTTACACCTAGTGATGTCAGTGGTATTGAGTGACATCACAGCACAGTGCTAAGGCTCCTGGGCCTGGACACAGCAGCGGCTGCAATATCTCAACGGAGAATACGTTTATATATATGTGTGTGTGTGCGCGTATATATATATATATATATATATATATATATATATATATATATTCTCCGCCGAAATCACTTTTAAACCCATTTCCACCTTTTTTTCCCTTCTCTTCCTCTTACTTTTTTTTCACGTTTTTTTACGTTTTTCTCCTTTTCGCCTCTTTTCTGGGCGTATTATTCTTCTTTTTCTTCTTTTTTTTCGTCTAATGCATACCCCATCAGTGCAGCAATGCTTATTCAATACCGCCAGCAGATGGAGACACTGGGGGATAATTTTCTAAGGATTTATACTGATTTTTCCTGTCTGAATTTGTCGCACAGAAAGTTGCAGGCCAAATATGTGTGACATTTCTGCGACTTTAGCTTCTAGAGCATTTTTACAACATTATACATAGGTGCTGAATACATAAAAAGCGACTGTTCAGCGACAGACAAGTCGCATCGGCTGAAAGTAGGCCAGAATGTCAGTCCATGTTGGAGCAGGTTTAGATACAGTCTAAAGTATAGATCTCAAAGTCTGTGCACAGAATTTAGCAAGGGCCTCGCACCTTCTGATGCATCAGGTAGGTGCACAATAGCATAGCCTAACCCTCTGTACTTTGGTCTATATTGATGCGGGACATAGACAGCCAGCTGATGACCAATCCATTAGTGCAATGGATGGCTGGAAGCATTTGTCTTTGCCTTTGCAATACCACAGAAGCAATGCATGGTCAATGTACAGCAATGACACACCTGTGTGAACAGCCAGGAGACCCCCCCCCCCCCCCCATGTTATGTTACATAGTTACATAGTTAGTACGGTCGAAAAAAGACATATGTCCATCAAGTTCAACCAGGGAATTAAGGGGTAGGGGTGTGGCGCGATATTGGGGAAGGGATGAGATTTTATATTTCTTCATAAGCATTAATCTTATTTTGTCAATTAGGAACATTCAGCACCCACCCGCTATCAAGGCAGCTGCCTATCATGTCATGCCCTACCTGCACAGGTGTGCTGGCTACTCAAATGATCCAATTAAGGAGGCCATTTAGTCAGCAGCAGCAGAAGTCCTGTGCCTGGACGCTCCAACAGCGGCCAGACACAAGCAGCAGCAGAAGCAGCAGCAGCACCACCTTTTGTTTTTTGGCTGCAGCAGCAGCAAGGCCCACAGGGCTGGCTAGCTGGCTAGCCAGCAAGCAGGTAGCAATGAAAGTAGGAATCTTTCTTTTTAACCCTTTAAGGGGGTGGTGCACTGTACCCGAAGATACTGCCATATCGGGTCAATGCATAGGGCGACGGAAGCAAGCTTCGAAATCGGCCCCCGTTCTCAAAAATCCATTTAATATATGGTCCCCAGATAGGGGACGTATCAGATATTAAACTGATAAGAACAGATACTACACTTGATCTTAGCCAAAAGGCCGAGAAGCGATAACCGTGAAAGGGGCGGGCCCAACAAGGTGCCCTTCATGGGCACTATCACTGCTTGCTGTCAGGGAGGCTGCCAGACAATTTTCCATGCACACTCTGGGCTGGGGGGCAGTCAACCACCAGTACACACAGCAGAACCTAAACCCATACCATTATTGCTAAGCAGCAAGACAGGGGCCCATTGCACTCCCACGGGGCCTTTTTAAATGCAATCCATAACCCGGATTTGCCAGGAACCCTTCTTACTCCTCCTACTTGCATGTGACACTGGGCTTAGGATCTGCATAGGAAACACACACACAAGCACACACCTACCTTTGTTGCCTGCAGATGCCTCCTTGGCTGTCCCCAAACGGTATCAAACCAACACCCACGGGAAGCTGTAAGCATAGAGGACATGCCTGCACCCCATTGGACTTACCTGTGTGGGTTAAACCCGGGTTATTTGACAACCTATGGCGGTGATGGTTCTGCTCAGGCAGAGCAGTGCTGATGCTCCTCATAAAGCTGTCGCTGCTGTGAAGGTTCTAGGTGACATCACAAATCCCTATGGTTACATACACAACAAAGCTGGGTTGTTGTTGTTTACACTCTGCAAGGCCTGTGGAAGTGAGTGACATCATAGCACTGTAGTTCTGAGGGTTCTAGATGGATGCAACAATCTCCTGTTGCTTCTATGAAGGCCATAATAGACGACATCACCAAACAGCTCCATAGTCACATACACAGCAAAGGAGAGATGTTGTTTACACCTAGTGATGTCAGTGGTATTGAGTGACATCACAGCACAGTGCTAAGGCTCCTGGGCCTGGACACAGCAGCGGCTGCAATATCTCAACGGAGAATACGTTTATATATATATGTGTGTGTGTGCGCGTATATATATATATATATATATATATATATATATATATATATATATTTCTCCGCCGAAATCACTTTTAAACCCATTTCCACCTTTTTTTCCCTTCTCTTCCTCTTACTTTTTTTTCACGTTTTTTTACGTTTTTCTCCTTTTCGCCTCTTTTCTGGGCGTATTATTCTTCTTTTTCTTCTTTTTTTTCGTCTAATGCATACCCCATCAGTGCAGCAATGCTTATTCAATACCGCCAGCAGATGGAGACACTGGGGGATAATTTTCTAAGGATTTATACTGATTTTTCCTGTCTGAATTTGTCGCACAGAAAGTTGCAGGCCAAATATGTGTGACATTTCTGCGACTTTAGCTTCTAGAGCATTTTTACAACATTATACATAGGTGCTGAATACATAAAAAGCGACTGTTCAGCGACAGACAAGTCGCATCGGCTGAAAGTAGGCCAGAATGTCAGTCCATGTTGGAGCAGGTTTAGATACAGTCTAAAGTATAGATCTCAAAGTCTGTGCACAGAATTTAGCAAGGGCCTCGCACCTTCTGATGCATCAGGTAGGTGCACAATAGCATAGCCTAACCCTCTGTACTTTGGTCTATATTGATGCGGGACATAGACAGCCAGCTGATGACCAATCCATTAGTGCAATGGATGGCTGGAAGCATTTGTCTTTGCCTTTGCAATACCACAGAAGCAATGCATGGTCAATGTACAGCAATGACACACCTGTGTGAACAGCCAGGAGACCCCCCCCCCCCCCCCATGTTATGTTACATAGTTACATAGTTAGTACGGTCGAAAAAAGACATATGTCCATCAAGTTCAACCAGGGAATTAAGGGGTAGGGGTGTGGCGCGATATTGGGGAAGGGATGAGATTTTATATTTCTTCATAAGCATTAATCTTATTTTGTCAATTAGGAACATTCAGCACCCACCCGCTATCAAGGCAGCTGCCTATCATGTCATGCCCTACCTGCACAGGTGTGCTGGCTACTCAAATGATCCAATTAAGGAGGCCATTTAGTCAGCAGCAGCAGAAGTCCTGTGCCTGGACGCTCCAACAGCGGCCAGACACAAGCAGCAGCAGAAGCAGCAGCAGCACCACCTTTTGTTTTTTGGCTGCAGCAGCAGCAAGGCCCACAGGGCTGGCTAGCTGGCTAGCCAGCAAGCAGGTAGCAATGAAAGTAGGAATCTTTCTTTTTAACCCTTTAAGGGGGTGGTGCACTGTACCCGAAGATACTGCCATATCGGGTCAATGCATAGGGCGACGGAAGCAAGCTTCGAAATCGGCCCCCGTTCTCAAAAATCCATTTAATATATGGTCCCCAGATAGGGGACGTATCAGATATTAAACTGATAAGAACAGATACTACACTTGATCTTAGCCAAAAGGCCGAGAAGCGATAACCGTGAAAGGGGCGGGCCCAACAAGGTGCCCTTCATGGGCACTATCACTGCTTGCTGTCAGGGAGGCTGCCAGACAATTTTCCATGCACACTCTGGGCTGGGGGGCAGTCAACCACCAGTACACACAGCAGAACCTAAACCCATACCATTATTGCTAAGCAGCAAGACAGGGGCCCATTGCACTCCCACGGGGCCTTTTTAAATGCAATCCATAACCCGGATTTGCCAGGAACCCTTCTTACTCCTCCTACTTGCATGTGACACTGGGCTTAGGATCTGCATAGGAAACACACACACAAGCACACACCTACCTTTGTTGCCTGCAGATGCCTCCTTGGCTGTCCCCAAACGGTATCAAACCAACACCCACGGGAAGCTGTAAGCATAGAGGACATGCCTGCACCCCATTGGACTTACCTGTGTGGGTTAAACCCGGGTTATTTGACAACCTATGGCGGTGATGGTTCTGCTCAGGCAGAGCAGTGCTGATGCTCCTCATAAAGCTGTCGCTGCTGTGAAGGTTCTAGGTGACATCACAAATCCCTATGGTTACATACACAACAAAGCTGGGTTGTTGTTGTTTACACTCTGCAAGGCCTGTGGAAGTGAGTGACATCATAGCACTGTAGTTCTGAGGGTTCTAGATGGATGCAACAATCTCCTGTTGCTTCTATGAAGGCCATAATAGACGACATCACCAAACAGCTCCATAGTCACATACACAGCAAAGGAGAGATGTTGTTTACACCTAGTGATGTCAGTGGTATTGAGTGACATCACAGCACAGTGCTAAGGCTCCTGGGCCTGGACACAGCAGCGGCTGCAATATCTCAACGGAGAATACGTTTATATATATGTGTGTGTGTGCGCGTATATATATATATATATATATATATATATATATATATATATATATTTCTCCGCCGAAATCACTTTTAAACCCATTTCCACCTTTTTTTCCCTTCTCTTCCTCTTACTTTTTTTTCACGTTTTTTTACGTTTTTCTCCTTTTCGCCTCTTTTCTGGGCGTATTATTCTTCTTTTTCTTCTTTTTTTTCGTCTAATGCATACCCCATCAGTGCAGCAATGCTTATTCAATACCGCCAGCAGATGGAGACACTGGGGGATAATTTTCTAAGGATTTATACTGATTTTTCCTGTCTGAATTTGTCGCACAGAAAGTTGCAGGCCAAATATGTGTGACATTTCTGCGACTTTAGCTTCTAGAGCATTTTTACAACATTATACATAGGTGCTGAATACATAAAAAGCGACTGTTCAGCGACAGACAAGTCGCATCGGCTGAAAGTAGGCCAGAATGTCAGTCCATGTTGGAGCAGGTTTAGATACAGTCTAAAGTATAGATCTCAAAGTCTGTGCACAGAATTTAGCAAGGGCCTCGCACCTTCTGATGCATCAGGTAGGTGCACAATAGCATAGCCTAACCCTCTGTACTTTGGTCTATATTGATGCGGGACATAGACAGCCAGCTGATGACCAATCCATTAGTGCAATGGATGGCTGGAAGCATTTGTCTTTGCCTTTGCAATACCACAGAAGCAATGCATGGTCAATGTACAGCAATGACACACCTGTGTGAACAGCCAGGAGACCCCCCCCCCCCATGTTATGTTACATAGTTACATAGTTAGTACGGTCGAAAAAAGACATATGTCCATCAAGTTCAACCAGGGAATTAAGGGGTAGGGGTGTGGCGCGATATTGGGGAAGGGATGAGATTTTATATTTCTTCATAAGCATTAATGTTATTTTGTCAATTAGGAACATTCAGCACCCACCCTCTATCAAGGCAGCTGCCTATCATGTCATGCCCTACCTGCACAGGTGTGCTGGATACTCAAATGATCCAATTAAGGAGGCCATTTAGTCAGCAGCAGCAGAAGTCCTGTGCCTGGACGCTCCAACAGCGGCCAGACACAAGCAGAAGCAGAAGCAGCAGAAGCAGCAGCAGCACCACCTTTTGTTTTTTGGCTGCAGCAGCAGCAAGGCCCACAGGGCTGGCTAGCTGGCTAGCCAGCAAGCAGGTAGCAATGAAAGTAGGAATCTTTCTTTTTAACCCTGTAAGGGGGTGGTGCACTGTACCCGAAGATACTGCCATATCGGGTCAATGCATAGGGCGACGGAAGCAAGCTTCGAAATCGGCCCCCGTTCTCAAAAATCCATTTAATATATGGTCCCCAGATAGGGGACGTATCAGATATTAAACTGATAAGAACAGATACTACACTTGATCTTAGCCAAAAGGCCGAGAAGCGATAACCGTGAAAGGGGCGGGCCCAACAAGGTGCCCTTCATGGGCACTATCACTGCTTGCTGTCAGGGAGGCTGCCAGACAATTTTCCATGCACACTCTGGGCTGGGGGGCAGTCAACCACCAGTACACACAGCAGAACCTAAACCCATACCATTATTGCTAAGCAGCAAGACAGGGGCCCATTGCACTCCCACGGGGCCTTTTTAAATGCAATCCATAACCCGGATTTGCCAGGAACCCTTCTTACTCCTCCTACTTGCATGTGACACTGGGCTTAGGATCTGCATAGGAAACACACACACAAGCACACACCTACCTTTGTTGCCTGCAGATGCCTCCTTGGCTGTCCCCAAACGGTATCAAACCAACACCCACGGGAAGCTGTAAGCATAGAGGACATGCCTGCACCCCATTGGACTTACCTGTGTGGGTTAAACCCGGGTTATTTGACAACCTATGGCGGTGATGGTTCTGCTCAGGCAGAGCAGTGCTGATGCTCCTCATAAAGCTGTCGCTGCTGTGAAGGTTCTAGGTGACATCACAAATCCCTATGGTTACATACA
This sequence comes from Hyla sarda, assembly GCF_029499605.1. Taxonomy (NCBI): domain Eukaryota; kingdom Metazoa; phylum Chordata; class Amphibia; order Anura; family Hylidae; genus Hyla; species Hyla sarda. The sequence continues at coordinate 164,173 of NW_026610454.1, read as the reverse complement.
CAACAAAGCTGGGTTGTTGTTGTTTACACTCTGCAAGGCCTGTGGAAGTGAGTGACATCATAGCACTGTAGTTCTGAGGGTTCTAGATGGATGCAACAATCTCCTGTTGCTTCTATGAAGGCCATAATAGACGACATCACCAAACAGCTCCATAGTCACATACACAGCAAAGGAGAGATGTTGTTTACACCTAGTGATGTCAGTGGTATTGAGTGACATCACAGCACAGTGCTAAGGCTCCTGGGCCTGGACACAGCAGCGGCTGCAATATCTCAACGGAGAATACGTTTATATATATGTGTGTGTGTGCGCGTATATATATATATATATATATATATATATATATATATATATTCTCCGCCGAAATCACTTTTAAACCCATTTCCACCTTTTTTTCCCTTCTCTTCCTCTTACTTTTTTTTCACGTTTTTTTACGTTTTTCTCCTTTTCGCCTCTTTTCTGGGCGTATTATTCTTCTTTTTCTTCTTTTTTTTCGTCTAATGCATACCCCATCAGTGCAGCAATGCTTATTCAATACCGCCAGCAGATGGAGACACTGGGGGATAATTTTCTAAGGATTTATACTGATTTTTCCTGTCTGAATTTGTCGCACAGAAAGTTGCAGGCCAAATATGTGTGACATTTCTGCGACTTTAGCTTCTAGAGCATTTTTACAACATTATACATAGGTGCTGAATACATAAAAAGCGACTGTTCAGCGACAGACAAGTCGCATCGGCTGAAAGTAGGCCAGAATGTCAGTCCATGTTGGAGCAGGTTTAGATACAGTCTAAAGTATAGATCTCAAAGTCTGTGCACAGAATTTAGCAAGGGCCTCGCACCTTCTGATGCATCAGGTAGGTGCACAATAGCATAGCCTAACCCTCTGTACTTTGGTCTATATTGATGCGGGACATAGACAGCCAGCTGATGACCAATCCATTAGTGCAATGGATGGCTGGAAGCATTTGTCTTTGCCTTTGCAATACCACAGAAGCAATGCATGGTCAATGTACAGCAATGACACACCTGTGTGAACAGCCAGGAGACCCCCCCCCCCATGTTATGTTACATAGTTACATAGTTAGTACGGTCGAAAAAAGACATATGTCCATCAAGTTCAACCAGGGAATTAAGGGGTAGGGGTGTGGCGCGATATTGGGGAAGGGATGAGATTTTATATTTCTTCATAAGCATTAATCTTATTTTGTCAATTAGGAACATTCAGCACCCACCCGCTATCAAGGCAGCTGCCTATCATGTCATGCCCTACCTGCACAGGTGTGCTGGCTACTCAAATGATCCAATTAAGGAGGCCATTTAGTCGTCAGCAGCAGCAGAAGTCCTGTGCCTGGACGCTCCAACAGCGGCCAGACACAAGCAGAAGCAGAAGCAGCAGAAGCAGCAGAAGCAGCAGCAGCACCACCTTTTGTTTTTTGGCTGCAGCAGCAGCAAGGCCCACAGGGCTGGCTAGCTGGCTAGCCAGCAAGCAGGTAGCAATGAAAGTAGGAATCTTTCTTTTTAACCCTGTAAGGGGGTGGTGCACTGTACCCGAAGATACTGCCATATCGGGTCAATGCATAGGGCGACGGAAGCAAGCTTCGAAATCGGCCCCCGTTCTCAAAAATCCATTTAATATATGGTCCCCAGATAGGGGACGTATCAGATATTAAACTGATAAGAACAGATACTACACTTGATCTTAGCCAAAAGGCCGAGAAGCGATAACCGTGAAAGGGGCGGGCCCAACAAGGTGCCCTTCATGGGCACTATCACTGCTTGCTGTCAGGGAGGCTGCCAGACAATTTTCCATGCACACTCTGGGCTGGGGGGCAGTCAACCACCAGTACACACAGCAGAACCTAAACCCATACCATTATTGCTAAGCAGCAAGACAGGGGCCCATTGCACTCCCACGGGGCCTTTTTAAATGCAATCCATAACCCGGATTTGCCAGGAACCCTTCTTACTCCTCCTACGTGCATGTGACACTGGGCTTAGGATCTGCATAGGAAACACACACACAAGCACACACCTACCTTTGTTGCCTGCAGATGCCTCCTTGGCTGTCCCCAAACGGTATCAAACCAACACCCACGGGAAGCTGTAAGCATAGAGGACATGCCTGCACCCCATTGGACTTACCTGTGTGGGTTAAACCCGGGTTATTTGACAACCTATGGCGGTGATGGTTCTGCTCAGGCAGAGCAGTGCTGATGCTCCTCATAAAGCTGTCGCTGCTGTGAAGGTTCTAGGTGACATCACAAATCCCTATGGTTACATACACAACAAAGCTGGGTTGTTGTTGTTTACACTCTGCAAGGCCTGTGGAAGTGAGTGACATCATAGCACTGTAGTTCTGAGGGTTCTAGATGGATGCAACAATCTCCTGTTGCTTCTATGAAGGCCATAATAGACGACATCACCAAACAGCTCCATAGTCACATACACAGCAAAGGAGAGATGTTGTTTACACCTAGTGATGTCAGTGGTATTGAGTGACATCACAGCACAGTGCTAAGGCTCCTGGGCCTGGACACAGCAGCGGCTGCAATATCTCAACGGAGAATACGTTTATATATATGTGTGTGTGTGCGCGTATATATATATATATATATATATATATATATATATATTCTCCGCCGAAATCACTTTTAAACCCATTTCCACCTTTTTTTCCCTTCTCTTCCTCTTACTTTTTTTTCACGTTTTTTTACGTTTTTCTCCTTTTCGCCTCTTTTCTGGGCGTATTATTCTTCTTTTTCTTCTTTTTTTTCGTCTAATGCATACCCCATCAGTGCAGCAATGCTTATTCAATACCGCCAGCAGATGGAGACACTGGGGGATAATTTTCTAAGGATTTATACTGATTTTTCCTGTCTGAATTTGTCGCACAGAAAGTTGCAGGCCAAATATGTGTGACATTTCTGCGACTTTAGCTTCTAGAGCATTTTTACAACATTATACATAGGTGCTGAATACATAAAAAGCGACTGTTCAGCGACAGACAAGTCGCATCGGCTGAAAGTAGGCCAGAATGTCAGTCCATGTTGGAGCAGGTTTAGATACAGTCTAAAGTATAGATCTCAAAGTCTGTGCACAGAATTTAGCAAGGGCCTCGCACCTTCTGATGCATCAGGTAGGTGCACAATAGCATAGCCTAACCCTCTGTACTTTGGTCTATATTGATGCGGGACATAGACAGCCAGCTGATGACCAATCCATTAGTGCAATGGATGGCTGGAAGCATTTGTCTTTGCCTTTGCAATACCACAGAAGCAATGCATGGTCAATGTACAGCAATGACACACCTGTGTGAACAGCCAGGAGACCCCCCCCCCCCCCATGTTATGTTACATAGTTACATAGTTAGTACGGTCGAAAAAAGACATATGTCCATCAAGTTCAACCAGGGAATTAAGGGGTAGGGGTGTGGCGCGATATTGGGGAAGGGATGAGATTTTATATTTCTTCATAAGCATTAATCTTATTTTGTCAATTAGGAACATTCAGCACCCACCCGCTATCAAGGCAGCTGCCTATCATGTCATGCCCTACCTGCACATGTGTGCTGGATACTCAAATGATCCAATTAAGGAGGCCATTTAGTCAGCAGCAGCAGAAGTCCTGTGCCTGGACGCTCCAACAGCGGCCAGACACAAGCAGAAGCAGAAGCAGCAGAAGCACCACCTTTTGTTTTTTGGCTGCAGCAGCAGCAAGGCCCACAGGGCTGGCTAGCTGGCTAGCCAGCAAGCAGGTAGCAATGAAAGTAGGAATCTTTCTTTTTAACCCTGTAAGGGGGTGGTGCACTGTACCCGAAGATACTGCCATATCGGGTCAATGCATAGGGCGACGGAAGCAAGCTTCGAAATCGGCCCCCGTTCTCAAAAATCCATTTAATATATGGTCCCCAGATAGGGGACGTATCAGATATTAAACTGATAAGAACAGATACTACACTTGATCTTAGCCAAAAGGCCGAGAAGCGATAACCGTGAAAGGGGCGGGCCCAACAAGGTGCCCTTCATGGGCACTATCACTGCTTGCTGTCAGGGAGGCTGCCAGACAATTTTCCATGCACACTCTGGGCTGGGGGGCAGTCAACCACCAGTACACACAGCAGAACCTAAACCCATACCATTATTGCTAAGCAGCAAGACAGGGGCCCATTGCACTCCCACGGGGCCTTTTTAAATGCAATCCATAACCCGGATTTGCCAGGAACCCTTCTTACTCCTCCTACTTGCATGTGACACTGGGCTTAGGATCTGCATAGGAAACACACACACAAGCACACACCTACCTTTGTTGCCTGCAGATGCCTCCTTGGCTGTCCCCAAACGGTATCAAACCAACACCCACGGGAAGCTGTAAGCATAGAGGACATGCCTGCACCCCATTGGACTTACCTGTGTGGGTTAAACCCGGGTTATTTGACAACCTATGGCGGTGATGGTTCTGCTCAGGCAGAGCAGTGCTGATGCTCCTCATAAAGCTGTCGCTGCTGTGAAGGTTCTAGGTGACATCACAAATCCCTATGGTTACATACACAACAAAGCTGGGTTGTTGTTGTTTACACTCTGCAAGGCCTGTGGAAGTGAGTGACATCATAGCACTGTAGTTCTGAGGGTTCTAGATGGATGCAACAATCTCCTGTTGCTTCTATGAAGGCCATAATAGACGACATCACCAAACAGCTCCATAGTCACATACACAGCAAAGGAGAGATGTTGTTTACACCTAGTGATGTCAGTGGTATTGAGTGACATCACAGCACAGTGCTAAGGCTCCTGGGCCTGGACACAGCAGCGGCTGCAATATCTCAACGGAGAATACGTTTATATATATATGTGTGTGTGTGCGCGTATATATATATATATATATATATATATATATATATATATATATATATATATATATTTCTCCGCCGAAATCACTTTTAAACCCATTTCCACCTTTTTTTCCCTTCTCTTCCTCTTACTTTTTTTTCACGTTTTTTTACGTTTTTCTCCTTTTCGCCTCTTTTCTGGGCGTATTATTCTTCTTTTTCTTCTTTTTTTTCGTCTAATGCATACCCCATCAGTGCAGCAATGCTTATTCAATACCGCCAGCAGATGGAGACACTGGGGGATAATTTTCTAAGGATTTATACTGATTTTTCCTGTCTGAATTTGTCGCACAGAAAGTTGCAGGCCAAATATGTGTGACATTTCTGCGACTTTAGCTTCTAGAGCATTTTTACAACATTATACATAGGTGCTGAATACATAAAAAGTGACTGTTCAGCGACAGACAAGTCGCATCGGCTGAAAGTAGGCCAGAATGTCAGTCCATGTTGGAGCAGGTTTAGATACAGTCTAAAGTATAGATCTCAAAGTCTGTGCACAGAATTTAGCAAGGGCCTCGCACCTTCTGATGCATCAGGTAGGTGCACAATAGCATAGCCTAACCCTCTGTACTTTGGTCTATATTGATGCGGGACATAGACAGCCAGCTGATGACCAATCCATTAGTGCAATGGATGGCTGGAAGCATTTGTCTTTGCCTTTGCAATACCACAGAAGCAATGCATGGTCAATGTACAGCAATGACACACCTGTGTGAACAGCCAGGAGACCCCCCCCCCCCCATGTTATGTTACATAGTTACATAGTTAGTACGGTCGAAAAAAGACATATGTCCATCAAGTTCAACCAGGGAATTAAGGGGTAGGGGTGTGGCGCGATATTGGGGAAGGGATGAGATTTTATATTTCTTCATAAGCATTAATCTTATTTTGTCAATTAGGAACATTCAGCACCCACCCGCTATCAAGGCAGCTGCCTATCATGTCATGCCCTACCTGCACAGGTGTGCTGGCTACTCAAATGATCCAATTAAGGAGGCCATTTAGTCAGCAGCAGCAGAAGTCCTGTGCCTGGACGCTCCAACAGCGGCCAGACACAAGCAGAAGCAGCAGAAGCAGCAGCAGCACCACCTTTTGTTTTTTGGCTGCAGCAGCAGCAAGGCCCACAGGGCTGGCTAGCTGGCTAGCCAGCAAGCAGGTAGCAATGAAAGTAGGAATCTTTCTTTTTAACCCTGTAAGGGGGTGGTGCACTGTACCCGAAGATACTGCCATATCGGGTCAATGCATAGGGCGACGGAAGCAAGCTTCGAAATCGGCCCCCGTTCTCAAAAATCCATTTAATATATGGTCCCCAGATAGGGGACGTATCAGATATTAAACTGATAAGAACAGATACTACACTTGATCGTAGCCAAAAGGCCGAGAAGCGATAACCGTGAAAGGGGCGGGCCCAACAAGGTGCCCTTCATGGGCACTATCACTGCTTGCTGTCAGGGAGGCTGCCAGACAATTTTCCATGCACACTCTGGGCTGGGGGGCAGTCAACCACCAGTACACACAGCAGAACCTAAACCCATACCATTATTGCTAAGCAGCAAGACAGGGGCCCATTGCACTCCCACGGGGCCTTTTTAAATGCAATCCATAACCCGGATTTGCCAGGAACCCTTCTTACTCCTCCTACTTGCATGTGACACTGGGCTTAGGATCTGCATAGGAAACACACACACAAGCACACACCTACCTTTGTTGCCTGCAGATGCCTCCTTGGCTGTCCCCAAACGGTATCAAACCAACACCCACGGGAAGCTGTAAGCATAGAGGACATGCCTGCACCCCATTGGACTTACCTGTGTGGGTTAAACCCGGGTTATTTGACAACCTATGGCGGTGATGGTTCTGCTCAGGCAGAGCAGTGCTGATGCTCCTCATAAAGCTGTCGCTGCTGTGAAGGTTCTAGGTGACATCACAAATCCCTATGGTTACATACACAACAAAGCTGGGTTGTTGTTGTTTACACTCTGCAAGGCCTGTGGAAGTGAGTGACATCATAGCACTGTAGTTCTGAGGGTTCTAGATGGATGCAACAATCTCCTGTTGCTTCTATGAAGGCCATAATAGACGACATCACCAAACAGCTCCATAGTCACATACACAGCAAAGGAGAGATGTTGTTTACACCTAGTGATGTCAGTGGTATTGAGTGACATCACAGCACAGTGCTAAGGCTCCTGGGCCTGGACACAGCAGCGGCTGCAATATCTCAACGGAGAATACGTTTATATATATATGTGTGTGTGTGCGCGTATATATATATATATATATATATATATATATATATATATATATTTCTCCGCCGAAATCACTTTTAAACCCATTTCCACCTTTTTTTCCCTTCTCTTCCTCTTACTTTTTTTTCACGTTTTTTTACGTTTTTCTCCTTTTCGCCTCTTTTCTGGGCGTATTATTCTTCTTTTTCTTCTTTTTTTTCGTCTAATGCATACCCCATCAGTGCAGCAATGCTTATTCAATACCGCCAGCAGATGGAGACACTGGGGGATAATTTTCTAAGGATTTATACTGATTTTTCCTGTCTGAATTTGTCGCACAGAAAGTTGCAGGCCAAATATGTGTGACATTTCTGCGACTTTAGCTTCTAGAGCATTTTTACAACATTATACATAGGTGCTGAATACATAAAAAGCGACTGTTCAGCGACAGACAAGTCGCATCGGCTGAAAGTAGGCCAGAATGTCAGTCCATGTTGGAGCAGGTTTAGATACAGTCTAAAGTATAGATCTCAAAGTCTGTGCACAGAATTTAGCAAGGGCCTCGCACCTTCTGATGCATCAGGTAGGTGCACAATAGCATAGCCTAACCCTCTGTACTTTGGTCTATATTGATGCGGGACATAGACAGCCAGCTGATGACCAATCCATTAGTGCAATGGATGGCTGGAAGCATTTGTCTTTGCCTTTGCAATACCACAGAAGCAATGCATGGTCAATTTACAGCAATGACACACCTGTGTGAACAGCCAGGAGACCCCCCCCCCCCCCATGTTATGTTACATAGTTACATAGTTAGTACGGTCGAAAAAAGACATATGTCCATCAAGTTCAACCAGGGAATTAAGGGGTAGGGGTGTGGCGCGATATTGGGGAAGGGATGAGATTTTATATTTCTTCATAAGCATTAATCTTATTTTGTCAATTAGGAACATTCAGCACCCACCCGCTATCAAGGCAGCTGCCTATCATGTCATGCCCTACCTGCACAGGTGTGCTGGCTACTCAAATGATCCAATTAAGGAGGCCATTTAGTCAGCAGCAGCAGAAGTCCTGTGCCTGGACGCTCCAACAGCGGCCAGACACAAGCAGAAGCAGAAGCAGCAGAAGCAGCAGCAGCACCACCTTTTGTTTTTTGGCTGCAGCAGCAGCAAGGCCCACAGGGCTGGCTAGCTGGCTAGCCAGCAAGCAGGTAGCAATGAAAGTAGGAATCTTTCTTTTTAACCCTGTAAGGGGGTGGTGCACTGTACCCTAAGATACTGCCATATCGGGTCAATGCATAGGGCGACGGAAGCAAGCTTCGAAATCGGCCCCCGTTCTCAAAAATCCATTTAATATATGGTCCCCAGATAGGGGACGTATCAGATATTAAACTGATAAGAACAGATACTACACTTGATCTTAGCCAAAAGGCCGAGAAGCGATAACCGTGAAAGGGGCGGGCCCAACAAGGTGCCCTTCATGGGCACTATCACTGCTTGCTGTCAGGGAGGCTGCCAGACAATTTTCCATGCACACTCTGGGCTGGGGGGCAGTCAACCACCAGTACACACAGCAGAACCTAAACCCATACCATTATTGCTAAGCAGCAAGATAGGGGCCCATTGCACTCCCACGGGACCTTTTTAAATGCAATCCATAACCCGGATTTGTCAGGAACCCTTCTTACTCCTCCTACTTGCATGTGACACTGGGCTTAGGATCTGCATAGGAAACACACACACAAGCACACACCTACCTTTGTTGCCTGCAGATGCCTCCTTGGCTGTCCCCAAACGGTATCAAACCAACACCCACGGGAAGCTGTAAGCATAGAGGACATGCCTGCACCCCATTGGACTTACCTGTGTGGGTTAAACCCGGGTTATTTGACAACCTATGGCGGTGATGGTTCTGCTCAGGCAGAGCAGTGCTGATGCTCCTCATAAAGCTGTCGCTGCTGTGAAGGTTCTAGGTGACATCACAAATCCCTATGGTTACATACACAACAAAGCTGGGTTGTTGTTGTTTACACTCTGCAAGGCCTGTGGAAGTGAGTGACATCATAGCACTGTAGTTCTGAGGGTTCTAGATGGATGCAACAATCTCCTGTTGCTTCTATGAAGGCCATAATAGACGACATCACCAAACAGCTCCATAGTCACATACACAGCAAAGGAGAGATGTTGTTTACACCTAGTGATGTCAGTGGTATTGAGTGACATCACAGCACAGTGCTAAGGCTCCTGGGCCTGGACACAGCAGCGGCTGCAATATCTCAACGGAGAATACGTTTATATATATGTGTGTGTGTGCGCGTATATATATATATATATATATATATATATATATATATATATATATATATTTCTCCGCCGAAATCACTTTTAAACCCATTTCCACCTTTTTTTCCCTTCTCTTCCTCTTACTTTTTTTTCAAGTTTTTTTACGTTTTTCTCCTTTTCGCCTCTTTTCTGGGCGTATTATTCTTCTTTTTCTTCTTTTTTTTCGTCTAATGCATACCCCATCAGTGCAGCAATGCTTATTCAATACCGCCAGCAGATGGAGACACTGGGGGATAATTTTCTAAGGATTTATACTGATTTTTCCTGTCTGAATTTGTCGCACAGAAAGTTGCAGGCCAAATATGTGTGACATTTCTGCGACTTTAGCTTCTAGAGCATTTTTACAACATTATACATAGGTGCTGAATACATAAAAAGCGACTGTTCAGCGACAGACAAGTCGCATCGGCTGAAAGTAGGCCAGAATGTCAGTCCATGTTGGAGCAGGTTTAGATACAGTCTAAAGTATAGATCTCAAAGTCTGTGCACAGAATTTAGCAAGGGCCTCGCACCTTCTGATGCATCAGGTAGGTGCACAATAGCATAGCCTAACCCTCTGTACTTTGGTCTATATTGATGCGGGACATAGACAGCCAGCTGATGACCAATCCATTAGTGCAATGGATGGCTGGAAGCATTTGTCTTTGCCTTTGCAATACCACAGAAGCAATGCATGGTCAATGTACAGCAATGACACACCTGTGTGAACAGCCAGGAGACCCCCCCCCCCCCCCATGTTATGTTACATAGTTACATAGTTAGTACGGTCGAAAAAAGACATATGTCCATCAAGTTCAACCAGGGAATTAAGGGGTAGGGGTGTGGCGCGATATTGGGGAAGGGATGAGATTTTATATTTCTTCATAAGCATTAATCTTATTTTGTCAATTAGGAACATTCAGCACCCACCCGCTATCAAGGCAGCTGCCTATCATGTCATGCCCTACCTGCACAGGTGTGCTGGCTACTCAAATGATCCAATTAAGGAGGCCATTTAGTCAGCAGCAGCAGAAGTCCTGTGCCTGGACGCTCCAACAGCGGCCAGACACAAGCAGCAGCAGAAGCAGCAGCAGCACCACCTTTTGTTTTTTGGCTGCAGCAGCAGCAAGGCCCACAGGGCTGGCTAGCTGGCTAGCCAGCAAGCAGGTAGCAATGAAAGTAGGAATCTTTCTTTTTAACCCTTTAAGGGGGTGGTGCACTGTACCCGAAGATACTGCCATATCGGGTCAATGCATAGGGCGACGGAAGCAAGCTTCGAAATCGGCCCCCGTTCTCAAAAATCCATTTAATATATGGTCCCCAGATAGGGGACGTATCAGATATTAAACTGATAAGAACAGATACTACACTTGATCTTAGCCAAAAGGCCGAGAAGCGATAACCGTGAAAGGGGCGGGCCCAACAAGGTGCCCTTCATGGGCACTATCACTGCTTGCTGTCAGGGAGGCTGCCAGACAATTTTCCATGCACACTCTGGGCTGGGGGGCAGTCAACCACCAGTACACACAGCAGAACCTAAACCCATACCATTATTGCTAAGCAGCAAGACAGGGGCCCATTGCACTCCCACGGGGCCTTTTTAAATGCAATCCATAACCCGGATTTGCCAGGAACCCTTCTTACTCCTCCTACTTGCATGTGACACTGGGCTTAGGATCTGCATAGGAAACACACACACAAGCACACACCTACCTTTGTTGCCTGCAGATGCCTCCTTGGCTGTCCCCAAACGGTATCAAACCAACACCCACGGGAAGCTGTAAGCATAGAGGACATGCCTGCACCCCATTGGACTTACCTGTGTGGGTTAAACCCGGGTTATTTGACAACCTATGGCGGTGATGGTTCTGCTCAGGCAGAGCAGTGCTGATGCTCCTCATAAAGCTGTCGCTGCTGTGAAGGTTCTAGGTGACATCACAAATCCCTATGGTTACATACACAACAAAGCTGGGTTGTTGTTGTTTACACTCTGCAAGGCCTGTGGAAGTGAGTGACATCATAGCACTGTAGTTCTGAGGGTTCTAGATGGATGCAACAATCTCCTGTTGCTTCTATGAAGGCCATAATAGACGACATCACCAAACAGCTCCATAGTCACATACACAGCAAAGGAGAGATGTTGTTTACACCTAGTGATGTCAGTGGTATTGAGTGACATCACAGCACAGTGCTAAGGCTCCTGGGCCTGGACACAGCAGCGGCTGCAATATCTCAACGGAGAATACGTTTATATATATGTGTGTGTGTGCGCGTATATATATATATATATATATATATATATATATATATATATATATATATTCTCCGCCGAAATCACTTTTAAACCCATTTCCACCTTTTTTTCCCTTCTCTTCCTCTTACTTTTTTTTCAAGTTTTTTTACGTTTTTCTCCTTTTCGCCTCTTTTCTGGGCGTATTATTCTTCTTTTTCTTCTTTTTTTTCGTCTAATGCATACCCCATCAGTGCAGCAATGCTTATTCAATACCGCCAGCAGATGGAGACACTGGGGGATAATTTTCTAAGGATTTATACTGATTTTTCCTGTCTGAATTTGTCGCACAGAAAGTTGCAGGCCAAATATGTGTGACATTTCTGCGACTTTAGCTTCTAGAGCATTTTTACAACATTATACATAGGTGCTGAATACATAAAAAGCGACTGTTCAGCGACAGACAAGTCGCATCGGCTGAAAGTAGGCCAGAATGTCAGTCCATGTTGGAGCAGGTTTAGATACAGTCTAAAGTATAGATCTCAAAGTCTGTGCACAGAATTTAGCAAGGGCCTCGCACCTTCTGATGCATCAGGTAGGTGCACAATAGCATAGCCTAACCCTCTGTACTTTGGTCTATATTGATGCGGGACATAGACAGCCAGCTGATGACCAATCCATTAGTGCAATGGATGGCTGGAAGCATTTGTCTTTGCCTTTGCAATACCACAGAAGCAATGCATGGTCAATGTACAGCAATGACACACCTGTGTGAACAGCCAGGAGACCCCCCCCCCCCCCCATGTTATGTTACATAGTTACATAGTTAGTACGGTCGAAAAAAGACATATGTCCATCAAGTTCAACCAGGGAATTAAGGGGTAGGGGTGTGGCGCGATATTGGGGAAGGGATGAGATTTTATATTTCTTCATAAGCATTAATCTTATTTTGTCAATTAGGAACATTCAGCACCCACCCGCTATCAAGGCAGCTGCCTATCATGTCATGCCCTACCTGCACAGGTGTGCTGGCTACTCAAATGATCCAATTAAGGAGGCCATTTAGTCAGCAGCAGCAGAAGTCCTGTGCCTGGACGCTCCAACAGTGGCCAGACACAAGCAGAAGCAGAAGCAGAAGCAGCAGAAGCAGCAGCAGCACCACCTTTTGTTTTTTGGCTGCAGCAGCAGCAAGGCCCACAGGGCTGGCTAGCTGGCTAGCCAGCAAGCAGGTAGCAATGAAAGTAGGAATCTTTCTTTTTAACCCTGTAAGGGGGTGGTGCACTGTACCCGAAGATACTGCCATATCGGGTCAATGCATAGGGCGACGGAAGCAAGCTTCGAAATCGGCCCCCGTTCTCAAAAATCCATTTAATATATGGTCCCCAGATAGGGGACGTATCAGATATTAAACTGATAAGAACAGATACTACACTTGATCTTAGCCAAAAGGCCGAGAAGCGATAACCGTGAAAGGGGCGGGCCCAACAAGGTGCCCTTCATGGGCACTATCACTGCTTGCTGTCAGGGAGGCTGCCAGACAATTTTCCATGCACACTCTGGGCTGGGGGGCAGTCAACCACCAGTACACACAGCAGAACCTAAACCCATACCATTATTGCTAAGCAGCAAGACAGGGGCCCATTGCACTCCCACGGGGCCTTTTTAAATGCAATCCATAACCCGGATTTGCCAGGAACCCTTCTTACTCCTCCTACTTGCATGTGACACTGGGCTTAGGATCTGCATAGGAAACACACACACAAGCACACACCTACCTTTGTTGCCTGCAGATGCCTCCTTGGCTGTCCCCAAACGGTATCAAACCAACACCCACGGGAAGCTGTAAGCATAGAGGACATGCCTGCACCCCATTGGACTTACCTGTGTGGGTTAAACCCGGGTTATTTGACAACCTATGGCGGTGATGGTTCTGCTCAGGCAGAGCAGTGCTGATGCTCCTCATAAAGCTGTCGCTGCTGTGAAGGTTCTAGGTGACATCACAAATCCCTATGGTTACATACACAACAAAGCTGGGTTGTTGTTGTTTACACTCTGCAAGGCCTGTGGAAGTGAGTGACATCATAGCACTGTAGTTCTGAGGGTTCTAGATGGATGCAACAATCTCCTGTTGCTTCTATGAAGGCCATAATAGACGACATCACCAAACAGCTCCATAGTCACATACACAGCAAAGGAGAGATGTTGTTTACACCTAGTGATGTCAGTGGTATTGAGTGACATCACAGCACAGTGCTAAGGCTCCTGGGCCTGGACACAGCAGCGGCTGCAATATCTCAACGGAGAATACGTTTATATATATGTGTGTGTGTGCGCGTATATATATATATATATATATATATATATATATATATATATATTTCTCCGCCGAAATCACTTTTAAACCCATTTCCACCTTTTTTTCCCTTCTCTTCCTCTTACTTTTTTTTCAAGTTTTTTTACGTTTTTCTCCTTTTCGCCTCTTTTCTGGGCGTATTATTCTTCTTTTTCTTCTTTTTTTTCGTCTAATGCATACCCCATCAGTGCAGCAATGCTTATTCAATACCGCCAGCAGATGGAGACACTGGGGGATAATTTTCTAAGGATTTATACTGATTTTTCCTGTCTGAATTTGTCGCACAGAAAGTTGCAGGCCAAATATGTGTGACATTTCTGCGACTTTAGCTTCTAGAGCATTTTTACAACATTATACATAGGTGCTGAATACATAAAAAGCGACTGTTCAGCGACAGACAAGTCGCATCGGCTGAAAGTAGGCCAGAATGTCAGTCCATGTTGGAGCAGGTTTAGATACAGTCTAAAGTATAGATCTCAAAGTCTGTGCACAGAATTTAGCAAGGGCCTCGCACCTTCTGATGCATCAGGTAGGTGCACAATAGCATAGCCTAACCCTCTGTACTTTGGTCTATATTGATGCGGGACATAGACAGCCAGCTGATGACCAATCCATTAGTGCAATGGATGGCTGGAAGCATTTGTCTTTGCCTTTGCAATACCACAGAAGCAATGCATGGTCAATGTACAGCAATGACACACCTGTGTGAACAGCCAGGAGACCCCCCCCCCCCCCCCATGTTATGTTACATAGTTACATAGTTAGTACGGTCGAAAAAAGACATATGTCCATCAAGTTCAACCAGGGAATTAAGGGGTAGGGGTGTGGCGCGATATTGAGGAAGGGATGAGATTTTATATTTCTTCATAAGCATTAATCTTATTTTGTCAATTAGGAACATTCAGCACCCACCCGCTATCAAGGCAGCTGCCTATCATGTCATGCCCTACCTGCACAGGTGTGCTGGCTACTCAAATGATCCAATTAAGGAGGCCATTTAGTCAGCAGCAGCAGAAGTCCTGTGCCTGGACGCTCCAACAGTGGCCAGACACAAGCAGAAGCAGAAGCAGCAGAAGCAGCAGCAGCAGCACCACCTTTTGTTTTTTGGCTGCAGCAGCAGCAAGGCCCACAGGGCTGGCTAGCTGGCTAGCCAGCAAGCAGGTAGCAATGAAAGTAGGAATCTTTCTTTTTAACCCTGTAAGGGGGTGGTGCACTGTACCCGAAGATACTGCCATATCGGGTCAATGCATAGGGCGACGGAAGCAAGCTTCGAAATCGGCCCCCGTTCTCAAAAATCCATTTAATATATGGTCCCCAGATAGGGGACGTATCAGATATTAAACTGATAAGAACAGATACTACACTTGATCTTAGCCAAAAGGCCGAGAAGCGATAACCGTGAAAGGGGCGGGCCCAACAAGGTGCCCTTCATGGGCACTATCACTGCTTGCTGTCAGGGAGGCTGCCAGACAATTTTCCATGCACACTCTGGGCTGGGGGGCAGTCAACCACCAGTACACACAGCAGAACCTAAACCCATACCATTATTGCTAAGCAGCAAGACAGGGGCCCATTGCACTCCCACGGGGCCTTTTTAAATGCAATCCATAACCCGGATTTGCCAGGAACCCTTCTTACTCCTCCTACTTGCATGTGACACTGGGCTTAGGATCTGCATAGGAAACACACACACAAGCACACACCTACCTTTGTTGCCTGCAGATGCCTCCTTGGCTGTCCCCAAACGGTATCAAACCAACACCCACGGGAAGCTGTAAGCATAGAGGACATGCCTGCACCCCATTGGACTTACCTGTGTGGGTTAAACCCGGGTTATTTGACAACCTATGGCGGTGATGGTTCTGCTCAGGCAGAGCAGTGCTGATGCTCCTCATAAAGCTGTCGCTGCTGTGAAGGTTCTAGGTGACATCACAAATCCCTATGGTTACATACACAACAAAGCTGGGTTGTTGTTGTTTACACTCTGCAAGGCCTGTGGAAGTGAGTGACATCATAGCACTGTAGTTCTGAGGGTTCTAGATGGATGCAACAATCTCCTGTTGCTTCTATGAAGGCCATAATAGACGACATCACCAAACAGCTCCATAGTCACATACACAGCAAAGGAGAGATGTTGTTTACACCTAGTGATGTCAGTGGTATTGAGTGACATCACAGCACAGTGCTAAGGCTCCTGGGCCTGGACACAGCAGCGGCTGCAATATCTCAACGGAGAATACGTTTATATATATGTGTGTGTGTGCGCGTATATATATATATATATATATATATATATATATATATATATATATATATTTCTCCGCCGAAATCACTTTTAACCCCTTAAGGACACATGACGTACTGGAACGTCATGTGTCCACTCCCGATCTATAACGCGGGGCCACGGCGTGGCCCCGCGTCATAGCGGGTCGGGCCCGGCCTCTAACAACGGCCGGGACCCGTGGCTAATAGCGCGCGGCATTGATCGCTGTGCCGCGCGCTATTAACCCTTTAGACGCGGCGTTCAAAGTTGAACGCCGCGTCTAAAGTGAAACCGAAAGCATCCCGGCTAGCTCAGTGGGCTGTTCGGGATAGCCGCGGTGAAATCGCGGCATCCCGAACAGCTGACAGGACAGCGGGAGGGCCCCTACCTGCCTCCTCGCTGTCCGATCGTCGAATGACTGCTCAGTGCCTGAGATCCAGGCATGAGCAGTCATCCGGCAGAATCGTTGATCACTGGTTTCTTATGAGAAACCAGTGATCAACATAGAAGATCAGTGTGTGCAGTGTTATAGGTCCCTATGGGACCTATAACACTGCAAAAAAAAAGTGCAAAAAAAAAGTGAATAAAGATCATTTAACTCCTCCCCTATTAAAAGTTTGAATCACCCCCCTTTTCCAATAAAAAAAAAAACACAGTGTAAATAAAAATAAAAATAAACATATGTGGTATCACCGCGTGCGGAAATGTCCGAATTATAAAAATATATCATTAATTAAACCGCTCGGTCAATGGCGTGCGCGCAAAAAAATTCCAAAGTCCAAAATAGTGCATTTTTGGTCACTTTTTATATCATTTAAAAATGAATAAAAAGTGATCAATAAGTCCTATCAATGCAAAAATGGTACCGTTAAAAACTTCAGATCACGGCGCAAAAAATGAGCCCTCATACCGCCCCATACACGGAAAAATAAAAAAGTTATAGGGGTCAGAAGATGACAATTTTAAACGTATTAATTTTCCTGCATGTAGTTATGATTTTTTCCAGAAGTACGACAAAATCAAACCTATATAAGTAGGGTATAATTTTAATCGTATGGACCTACAGAATACATATCAGGTGTCATTTTTACCGAAAAATGTACTACGTAGAAACGGAAGCCCCCAAAAGTTACAAAACAGCGTTTTTTTTTTCAATTTTGTCGCACAATGATTTTTTTTCCCGCTTCACCATAGATTTTTGGGCAAAATGACTGACGTCATTACAAAGTAGAATTGGTGGCGCAAAAAATAAGCCATCATATGGATTTTTAGGTGTAAATTTGAAAGAGTTATGATTTTTTAAAGGCAAGGAGCAAAAAACGAAAATGCAAAAACGGAAAAACCTCCGGTCCTTAAGGGGTTAAACCCATTTCCACCTTTTTTTCCCTTCTCTTCCTCTTACTTTTTTTTCACGTTTTTTTACGTTTTTCTCCTTTTCGCCTCTTTTCTGGGCGTATTATTCTTCTTTTTCTTCTTTTTTTTCGTCTAATGCATACCCCATCAGTGCAGCAATGCTTATTCAATACCGCCAGCAGATGGAGACACTGGGGGATAATTTTCTAAGGATTTATACTGATTTTTCCTGTCTGAATTTGTCGCACAGAAAGTTGCAGGCCAAATATGTGTGACATTTCTGCGACTTTAGCTTCTAGAGCATTTTTACAACATTATACATAGGTGCTGAATACATAAAAAGCGACTGTTCAGCGACAGACAAGTCGCATCGGCTGAAAGTAGGCCAGAATGTCAGTCCATGTTGGAGCAGGTTTAGATACAGTCTAAAGTATAGATCTCAAAGTCTGTGCACAGAATTTAGCAAGGGCCTCGCACCTTCTGATGCATCAGGTAGGTGCACAATAGCATAGCCTAACCCTCTGTACTTTGGTCTATATTGATGCGGGACATAGACAGCCAGCTGATGACCAATCCATTAGTGCAATGGATGGCTGGAAGCATTTGTCTTTGCCTTTGCAATACCACAGAAGCAATGCATGGTCAATGTACAGCAATGACACACCTGTGTGAACAGCCAGGAGACCCCCCCCCCCCCCATGTTATGTTACATAGTTACATAGTTAGTACGGTCGAAAAAAGACATATGTCCATCAAGTTCAACCAGGGAATTAAGGGGTAGGGGTGTGGCGCGATATTGGGGAAGGGATGAGATTTTATATTTCTTCATAAGCATTAATCTTATTTTGTCAATTAGGAACATTCAGCACCCACCCGCTATCAAGGCAGCTGCCTATCATGTCATGCCCTACCTGCACAGGTGTGCTGGCTACTCAAATGATCCAATTAAGGAGGCCATTTAGTCAGCAGCAGCAGAAGTCCTGTGCCTGGACGCTCCAACAGCGGCCAGACACAAGCAGCAGCAGAAGCAGCAGCAGCACCACCTTTTGTTTTTTGGCTGCAGCAGCAGCAAGGCCCACAGGGCTGGCTAGCTGGCTAGCCAGCAAGCAGGTAGCAATGAAAGTAGGAATCTTTCTTTTTAACCCTGTAAGGGGGTGGTGCACTGTACCCGAAGATACTGCCATATCGGGTCAATGCATAGGGCGACGGAAGCAAGCTTCGAAATCGGCCCCCGTTCTCAAAAATCCATTTAATATATGGTCCCCAGATAGGGGACGTATCAGATATTAAACTGATAAGAACAGATACTACACTTGATCTTAGCCAAAAGGCCGAGAAGCGATAACCGTGAAAGGGGCGGGCCCAACAAGGTGCCCTTCATGGGCACTATCACTGCTTGCTGTCAGGGAGGCTGCCAGACAATTTTCCATGCACACTCTGGGCTGGGGGGCAGTCAACCACCAGTACACACAGCAGAACCTAAACCCATACCATTATTGCTAAGCAGCAAGACAGGGGCCCATTGCACTCCCACGGGGCCTTTTTAAATGCAATCCATAACCCGGATTTGCCAGGAACCCTTCTTACTCCTCCTACTTGCATGTGACACTGGGCTTAGGATCTGCATAGGAAACACACACACAAGCACACACCTACCTTTGTTGCCTGCAGATGCCTCCTTGGCTGTCCCCAAACGGTATCAAACCAACACCCACGGGAAGCTGTAAGCATAGAGGACATGCCTGCACCCCATTGGACTTACCTGTGTGGGTTAAACCCGGGTTATTTGACAACCTATGGCGGTGATGGTTCTGCTCAGGCAGAGCAGTGCTGATGCTCCTCATAAAGCTGTCGCTGCTGTGAAGGTTCTAGGTGACATCACAAATCCCTATGGTTACATACACAACAAAGCTGGGTTGTTGTTGTTTACACTCTGCAAGGCCTGTGGAAGTGAGTGACATCATAGCACTGTAGTTCTGAGGGTTCTAGATGGATGCAACAATCTCCTGTTGCTTCTATGAAGGCCATAATAGACGACATCACCAAACAGCTCCATAGTCACATACACAGCAAAGGAGAGATGTTGTTTACACCTAGTGATGTCAGTGGTATTGAGTGACATCACAGCACAGTGCTAAGGCTCCTGGGCCTGGACACAGCAGCGGCTGCAATATCTCAACGGAGAATACGTTTATATATATGTGTGTGTGTGCGCGTATATATATATATATATATATATATATATATATATATTTCTCCGCCGAAATCACTTTTAAACCCATTTCCACCTTTTTTTCCCTTCTCTTCCTCTTACTTTTTTTTCACGTTTTTTTACGTTTTTCTCCTTTTCGCCTCTTTTCTGGGCGTATTATTCTTCTTTTTCTTCTTTTTTTTCGTCTAATGCATACCCCATCAGTGCAGCAATGCTTATTCAATACCGCCAGCAGATGGAGACACTGGGGGATAATTTTCTAAGGATTTATACTGATTTTTCCTGTCTGAATTTGTCGCACAGAAAGTTGCAGGCCAAATATGTGTGACATTTCTGCGACTTTAGCTTCTAGAGCATTTTTACAACATTATACATAGGTGCTGAATACATAAAAAGCGACTGTTCAGCGACAGACAAGTCGCATCGGCTGAAAGTAGGCCAGAATGTCAGTCCATGTTGGAGCAGGTTTAGATACAGTCTAAAGTATAGATCTCAAAGTCTGTGCACAGAATTTAGCAAGGGCCTCGCACCTTCTGATGCATCAGGTAGGTGCACAATAGCATAGCCTAACCCTCTGTACTTTGGTCTATATTGATGCGGGACATAGACAGCCAGCTGATGACCAATCCATTAGTGCAATGGATGGCTGGAAGCATTTGTCTTTGCCTTTGCAATACCACAGAAGCAATGCATGGTCAATGTACAGCAATGACACACCTGTGTGAACAGCCAGGAGACCCCCCCCCCCCCCATGTTATGTTACATAGTTACATAGTTAGTACGGTCGAAAAAAGACATATGTCCATCAAGTTCAACCAGGGAATTAAGGGGTAGGGGTGTGGCGCGATATTGGGGAAGGGATGAGATTTTATATTTCTTCATAAGCATTAATCTTATTTTGTCAATTAGGAACATTCAGCACCCACCCGCTATCAAGGCAGCTGCCTATCATGTCATGCCCTACCTGCACAGGTGTGCTGGCTACTCAAATGATCCAATTAAGGAGGCCATTTAGTCAGCAGCAGCAGAAGTCCTGTGCCTGGACGCTCCAACAGCGGCCAGACACAAGCAGCAGCAGAAGCAGCAGCAGCACCACCTTTTGTTTTTTGGCTGCAGCAGCAGCAAGGCCCACAGGGCTGGCTAGCTGGCTAGCCAGCAAGCAGGTAGCAATGAAAGTAGGAATCTTTCTTTTTAACCCTGTAAGGGGGTGGTGCACTGTACCCGAAGATACTGCCATATCGGGTCAATGCATAGGGCGACGGAAGCAAGCTTCGAAATCGGCCCCCGTTCTCAAAAATCCATTTAATATATGGTCCCCAGATAGGGGACGTATCAGATATTAAACTGATAAGAACAGATACTACACTTGATCTTAGCCAAAAGGCCGAGAAGCGATAACCGTGAAAGGGGCGGGCCCAACAAGGTGCCCTTCATGGGCACTATCACTGCTTGCTGTCAGGGAGGCTGCCAGACAATTTTCCATGCACACTCTGGGCTGGGGGGCAGTCAACCACCAGTACACACAGCAGAACCTAAACCCATACCATTATTGCTAAGCAGCAAGACAGGGGCCCATTGCACTCCCACGGGGCCTTTTTAAATGCAATCCATAACCCGGATTTGCCAGGAACCCTTCTTACTCCTCCTACTTGCATGTGACACTGGGCTTAGGATCTGCATAGGAAACACACACACAAGCACACACCTACCTTTGTTGCCTGCAGATGCCTCCTTGGCTGTCCCCAAACGGTATCAAACCAACACCCACGGGAAGCTGTAAGCATAGAGGACATGCCTGCACCCCATTGGACTTACCTGTGTGGGTTAAACCCGGGTTATTTGACAACCTATGGCGGTGATGGTTCTGCTCAGGCAGAGCAGTGCTGATGCTCCTCATAAAGCTGTCGCTGCTGTGAAGGTTCTAGGTGACATCACAAATCCCTATGGTTACATACACAACAAAGCTGGGTTGTTGTTGTTTACACTCTGCAAGGCCTGTGGAAGTGAGTGACATCATAGCACTGTAGTTCTGAGGGTTCTAGATGGATGCAACAATCTCCTGTTGCTTCTATGAAGGCCATAATAGACGACATCACCAAACAGCTCCATAGTCACATACACAGCAAAGGAGAGATGTTGTTTACACCTAGTGATGTCAGTGGTATTGAGTGACATCACAGCACAGTGCTAAGGCTCCTGGGCCTGGACACAGCAGCGGCTGCAATATCTCAACGGAGAATACGTTTATATATATGTGTGTGTGTGCGCGTATATATATATATATATATATATATATATATATATATATATATATATATATATATATTTCTCCGCCGAAATCACTTTTAAACCCATTTCCACCTTTTTTTCCCTTCTCTTCCTCTTACTTTTTTTTCACGTTTTTTTACGTTTTTCTCCTTTTCGCCTCTTTTCTGGGCGTATTATTCTTCTTTTTCTTCTTTTTTTTCGTCTAATGCATACCCCATCAGTGCAGCAATGCTTATTCAATACCGCCAGCAGATGGAGACACTGGGGGATAATTTTCTAAGGATTTATACTGATTTTTCCTGTCTGAATTTGTCGCACAGAAAGTTGCAGGCCAAATATGTGTGAACAACATTATACATAGGTGCTGAATACATAAAAAGCGACTGTTCAGCGACAGACAAGTCGCATCGGCTGAAAGTAGGCCAGAATGTCAGTCCATGTTGGAGCAGGTTTAGATACAGTCTAAAGTATAGATCTCAAAGTCTGTGCACAGAATTTAGCAAGGGCCTCGCACCTTCTGATGCATCAGGTAGGTGCACAATAGCATAGCCTAACCCTCTGTACTTTGGTCTATATTGATGCGGGACATAGACAGCCAGCTGATGACCAATCCATTAGTGCAATGGATGGCTGGAAGCATTTGTCTTTGCCTTTGCAATACCACAGAAGCAATGCATGGTCAATGTACAGCAATGACACACCTGTGTGAACAGCCAGGAGACCCCCCCCCCCCCCCATGTTATGTTACATAGTTACATAGTTAGTACGGTCGAAAAAAGACATATGTCCATCAAGTTCAACCAGGGAATTAAGGGGTAGGGGTGTGGCGCGATATTGGGGAAGGGATGAGATTTTATATTTCTTCATAAGCATTAATCTTATTTTGTCAATTAGGAACATTCAGCACCCACCCGCTATCAAGGCAGCTGCCTATCATGTCATGCCCTACCTGCACAGGTGTGCTGGCTACTCAAATGATCCAATTAAGGAGGCCATTTAGTCGTCAGCAGCAGCAGAAGTCCTGTGCCTGGACGCTCCAACAGTGGCCAGACACAAGCAGAAGCAGAAGCAGCAGAAGCAGCAGCAGCAGCACCACCTTTTGTTTTTTGGCTGCAGCAGCAGCAGCAAGGCCCACAGGGCTGGCTAGCTGGCTAGCCAGCAAGCAGGTAGCAATGAAAGTAGGAATCTTTCTTTTTAACCCTGTAAGGGGGTGGTGCACTGTACCCGAAGATACTGCCATATCGGGTCAATGCATAGGGCGACGGAAGCAAGCTTCGAAATCGGCCCCCGTTCTCAAAAATCCATTTAATATATGGTCCCCAGATAGGGGACGTATCAGATATTAAACTGATAAGAACAGATACTACACTTGATCTTAGCCAAAAGGCCGAGAAGCGATAACCGTGAAAGGGGCGGGCCCAACAAGGTGCCCTTCATGGGCACTATCACTGCTTGCTGTCAGGGAGGCTGCCAGACAATTTTCCATGCACACTCTGGGCTGGGGGGCAGTCAACCACCAGTACACACAGCAGAACCTAAACCCATACCATTATTGCTAAGCAGCAAGACAGGGGCCCATTGCACTCCCACGGGGCCTTTTTAAATAGGAACCCTTCTTACTCCTCCTACGTGCATGTGACACTGGGCTTAGGATCTGCATAGGAAACACACACACAAGCACACACCTACCTTTGTTGCCTGCAGATGCCTCCTTGGCTGTCCCCAAACGGTATCAAAACCAACACCCACGGGAAGCTGTAAGCATAGAGGACATGCCTGCACCCCATTGGACTTACCTGTGTGGGTTAAACCCGGGTTATTTGACAACCTATGGCGGTGATGGTTCTGCTCAGGCAGAGCAGTGCTGATGCTCCTCATAACGCTGTCGCTGCTGTGAAGGTTCTAGGTGACATCACAAATCCCTATGGTTACATACACAACAAAGCTGGGTTGTTGTTGTTTACACTCTGCAAGGCCTGTGGAAGTGAGTGACATCATAGCACTGTAGTTCTGAGGGTTCTAGATGGATGCAACAATCTCCTGTTGCTTCTATGAAGGCCATAATAGACGACATCACCAAACAGCTCCATAGTCACATACACAGCAAAGGAGAGATGTTGTTTACACCTAGTGATGTCAGTGGTATTGAGTGACATCACAGCACAGTGCTAAGGCTCCTGGGCCTGGACACAGCAGCGGCTGCAATATCTCAACGGAGAATACGTTTATATATATGTGTGTGTGTGCGCGTATATATATATATATATATATATATATATATATATATATATATATATTTCTCCGCCGAAATCACTTTTAAACCCATTTCCACCTTTTTTTTCCCTCTCTTCCTCTTACTTTTTTTTTCACGTTTTTTTTACGTTTTTCTCCTTTTCGCCTCTTTTCTGGGCGTATTATTCTTCTTTTTCTTCTTTTTTTTCGTCTAATGCATACCCCCATCAGTGCAGCAATGCTTATTCAATACCGCCAGCAGATGGAGACACTGGGGGATAATTTTCTAAGGATTTATACTGATTTTTCCTGTCTGAATTTGTCGCACAGAAAGTTGCAGGCCAAATATGTGTGACATTTCTGCGACTTTAGCTTCTAGAGCATTTTTACAACATTATACATAGGTGCTGAATACATAAAAAGCGACTGTTCAGCGACAGACAAGTCGCATCGGCTGAAAGTAGGCCAGAATGTCAGTCCATGTTGGAGCAGGGTTTAGATACAGTCTAAAGTATAGATCTCAAAGTCTGTGCACAGAATTTAGCAAGGGCCTCGCACCTTCTGATGCATCAGGTAGGTGCACAATAGCATAGCCTAACCCTCTGTACTTTGGTCTATATTGATGCGGGACATAGACAGCCAGCTGATGACCAATCCATTAGTGCAATGGATGGCTGGAAGCATTTGTCTTTGCCTTTGCAATACCACAGAAGCAATGCATGGTCAATGTACAGCAATGACACACCTGTGTGAACAGCCAGGAGACCCCCCCCCCCCCCCCATGTTATGTTACATAGTTACATAGTTAGTACGGTCGAAAAAAAGACATATGTCCATCAAGTTCAACCAGGGAATTAAGGGGTAGGGGTGTGGCGCGATATTGGGGAAGGGATGAGATTTTATATTTCTTCATAAGCATTAATCTTATTTTGTCAATTAGGAACATTCAGCACCCACCCGCTATCAAGGCAGCTGCCTATCATGTCATGCCCTACCTGCACAGGTGTGCTGGCTACTCAAATGATCCAATTAAGGAGGCCATTTAGTCAGCAGCAGCAGAAGTCCTGTGCCTGGACGCTCCAACAGCGGCCAGACACAAGCAGAAGCAGAAGCAGCAGAAGCAGCAGCAGCACCACCTTTTGTTTTTTGGCTGCAGCAGCAGCAAGGCCCACAGGGCTGGCTAGCTGGCTAGCCAGCAAGCAGGTAGCAATGAAAGTAGGAATCTTTCTTTTTAACCCTGTAAGGGGGTGGTGCACTGTACCCGAAGATACTGCCATATCGGGTCAATGCATAGGGCGACGGAAGCAAGCTTCGAAATCGGCCCCCCGTTCTCAAAATCCATTTAATATATGGTCCCCAGATAGGGGGACGTATCAGATATTAAACTGATAAGAACAGATACTACACTTGATCTTAGCCAAAAGGCCGAGAAGCGATAACCGTGAAAGGGGCGGGGCCCAACAAGGTGCCCTTCATGGGCACTCTATCACTGCTTGCTGTCAGGGAGGCTGCCAGACAATTTTCCATGCACACTCTGGGCTGGGGGGCAGTCAACCACCAGTACACACAGCAGAACCTAAACCCATACCATTATTGCTAAGCAGCAAGACAGGGGCCCATTGCACTCCCACGGGGCCTTTTTAAATAAGCAGCAAGACAGGGGCCCATTGCACTCCCACGGGGCCTTTTTAAATGCAATCCATAACCCGGATTTTCCAGGAACCCTTCTTACTCCTCCTACTTGCATGTGACACTGGGCTTAGGATCTGCATAGGAAACACACACACAAGCACACACCTACCTTTGTTGCCTGCAGATGCCTCCTTGGCTGTCCCCAAACGGTATCAAACCAACACCCACGGGAAGCTGTAAGCATAGAGGACATGCCTGCACCCCATTGGACTTACCTGTGTGGGTTAAACCCGGGTTATTTGACAACCTATGGCGGTGATGGTTCTGCTCAGGCAGAGCAGTGCTGATGCTCCTCATAAAGCTGTCGCTGCTGTGAAGGTTCTAGGTGACATCACAAATCCCTATGGTTACATACACAACAAAGCTGGGTTGTTGTTGTTTACACTCTGCAAGGCCTGTGGAAGTGAGTGACATCATAGCACTGTAGTTCTGAGGGTTCTAGATGGATGCAACAATCTCCTGTTGCTTCTATGAAGGCCATAATAGACGACATCACCAAACAGCTCCATAGTCACATACACAGCAAAGGAGAGATGTTGTTTACACCTAGTGATGTCAGTGGTATTGAGTGACATCACAGCACAGTGCTAAGGCTCCTGGGCCTGGACACAGCAGCGGCTGCAATATCTCAACGGAGAATACGTTTATATATATGTGTGTGTGTGCGCGTATATATATATATATATATATATATATATATATATATATATATTTCTCCGCCGAAATCACTTTTAAACCCATTTCCACCTTTTTTTCCCTTCTCTTCCTCTTACTTTTTTTTCACGTTTTTTTACGTTTTTCTCCTTTTCGCCTCTTTTCTGGGCGTATTATTCTTCTTTTTCTTCTTTTTTTTTCGTCTAATGCATACCCCATCAGTGCAGCAATGCTTATTCAATACCGCCAGCAGATGGAGACACTGGGGGATAATTTTCTAAGGATTTATACTGATTTTTCCTGTCTGAATTTGTCGCACAGAAAGTTGCAGGCCAAATATGTGTGACATTTCTGCGACTTTAGCTTCTAGAGCATTTTTACAACATTATACATAGGTGCTGAATACATAAAAAGCGACTGTTCAGCGACAGACAAGTCGCATCGGCTGAAAGTAGGCCAGAATGTCAGTCCATGTTGGAGCAGGTTTAGATACAGTCTAAAGTATAGATCTCAAAGTCTGTGCACAGAATTTAGCAAGGGCCTCGCACCTTCTGATGCATCAGGTAGGTGCACAATAGCATAGCCTAACCCTCTGTACTTTGGTCTATATTGATGCGGGACATAGACAGCCAGCTGATGACCAATCCATTAGTGCAATGGATGGCTGGAAGCATTTGTCTTTGCCTTTGCAATACCACAGAAGCAATGCATGGTCAATGTACAGCAATGACACACCTGTGTGAACAGCCAGGAGACCCCCCCCCCCCCCCCCATGTTATGTTACATAGTTACATAGTTAGTACGGTCGAAAAAAGACATATGTCCATCAAGTTCAACCAGGGAATTAAGGGGTAGGGGTGTGGCGCGATATTGGGGAAGGGATGAGATTTTATATTTCTTCATAAGCATTAATCTTATTTTGTCAATTAGGAACATTCAGCACCCACCCGCTATCAAGGCAGCTGCCTATCATGTCATGCCCTACTTGCACAGGTGTGCTGGCTACTCAAATGATCCAATTAAGGAGGCCATTTAGTCAGCAGCAGCAGAAGTCCTGTGCCTGGACGCTCCAACAGCGGACAGACACAAGCAGAAGCAGAAGCAGCAGAAGCAGCAGCAGCACCACCTTTTGTTTTTTGGCTGCAGCAGCAGCAAGGCCCACAGGGCTGGCTAGCTGGCTAGCCAGCAAGCAGGTAGCAATGAAAGTAGGAATCTTTCTTTTTAACCCTGTAAGGGGGTGGTGCACTGTACCCGAAGATACTGCCATATCGGGTCAATGCATAGGGCGACGGAAGCAAGCTTCGAAATCGGCCCCCGTTCTCAAAAATCCATTTAATATATGGTCCCCAGATAGGGGACGTATCAGATATTAAACTGATAAGAACAGATACTACACTTGATCTTAGCCAAAAGGCCGAGAAGCGATAACCGTGAAAGGGGCGGGCCCAACAAGGTGCCCTTCATGGGCACTATCACTGCTTGCTGTCAGGGAGGCTGCCAGACAATTTTCCATGCACACTCTGGGCTGGGGGGCAGTCAACCACCAGTACACACAGCAGAACCTAAACCCATACCATTATTGCTAAGCAGCAAGACAGGGGCCCATTGCACTCCCACGGGGCCTTTTTAAATGCAATCCATAACCCGGATTTGCCAGGAACCCTTCTTACTCCTCCTACTTGCATGTGACACTGGGCTTAGGATCTGCATAGGAAACACACACACAAGCACACACCTACCTTTGTTGCCTGCAGATGCCTCCTTGGCTGTCCCCAAACGGTATCAAACCAACACCCACGGGAAGCTGTAAGCATAGAGGACATGCCTGCACCCCATTGGACTTACCTGTGTGGGTTAAACCCGGGTTATTTGACAACCTATGGCGGTGATGGTTCTGCTCAGGCAGAGCAGTGCTGATGCTCCTCATAAAGCTGTCGCTGCTGTGAAGGTTCTAGGTGACATCACAAATCCCTATGGTTACATACACAACAAAGCTGGGTTGTTGTTGTTTACACTCTGCAAGGCCTGTGGAAGTGAGTGACATCATAGCACTGTAGTTCTGAGGGTTCTAGATGGATGCAACAATCTCCTGTTGCTTCTATGAAGGCCATAATAGACGACATCACCAAACAGCTCCATAGTCACATACACAGCAAAGGAGAGATGTTGTTTACACCTAGTGATGTCAGTGGTATTGAGTGACATCACAGCACAGTGCTAAGGCTCCTGGGCCTGGACACAGCAGCGGCTGCAATATCTCAACGGAGAATACGTTTATATATATGTGTGTGTGTGCG
This sequence comes from Hyla sarda, assembly GCF_029499605.1. NCBI lineage: Eukaryota > Metazoa > Chordata > Amphibia > Anura > Hylidae > Hyla > Hyla sarda. The sequence continues at coordinate 135,182 of NW_026610454.1, read as the reverse complement.
CGTATATATATATATATATATATATATATATCTATATATATTTCTCCGCCGAAATCACTTTTAAACCCATTTCCACCTTTTTTTCCCTTCTCTTCCTCTTACTTTTTTTTCACGTTTTTTTACGTTTTTCTCCTTTTCGCCTCTTTTCTGGGCGTATTATTCTTCTTTTTCTTCTTTTTTTTCGTCTAATGCATACCCCATCAGTGCAGCAATGCTTATTCAATACCGCCAGCAGATGGAGACACTGGGGGATAATTTTCTAAGGATTTATACTGATTTTTCCTGTCTGAATTTGTCGCACAGAAAGTTGCAGGCCAAATATGTGTGACATTTCTGCGACTTTAGCTTCTAGAGCATTTTTACAACATTATACATAGGTGCTGAATACATAAAAAGCGACTGTTCAGCGACAGACAAGTCGCATCGGCTGAAAGTAGGCCAGAATGTCAGTCCATGTTGGAGCAGGTTTAGATACAGTCTAAAGTATAGATCTCAAAGTCTGTGCACAGAATTTAGCAAGGGCCTCGCACCTTCTGATGCATCAGGTAGGTGCACAATAGCATAGCCTAACCCTCTGTACTTTGGTCTATATTGATGCGGGACATAGACAGCCAGCTGATGACCAATCCATTAGTGCAATGGATGGCTGGAAGCATTTGTCTTTGCCTTTGCAATACCACAGAAGCAATGCATGGTCAATGTACAGCAATGACACACCTGTGTGAACAGCCAGGAGACCCCCCCCCCCATGTTATGTTACATAGTTAGTACGGTCGAAAAAAGACATATGTCCATCAAGTTCAACCAGGGAATTAAGGGGTAGGGGTGTGGCGCGATATTGGGGAAGGGATGAGATTTTATATTTCTTCATAAGCATTAATCTTATTTTGTCAATTAGGAACATTCAGCACCCACCCGCTATCAAGGCAGCTGCCTATCATGTCATGCCCTACCTGCACAGGTGTGCTGGCTACTCAAATGATCCAATTAAGGAGGCCATTTAGTCAGCAGCAGCAGAAGTCCTGTGCCTGGACGCTCCAACAGCGGCCAGACACAAGCAGAAGCAGAAGCAGCAGAAGCAGCAGCAGCACCACCTTTTGTTTTTTGGCTGCAGCAGCAGCAAGGCCCACAGGGCTGGCTAGCTGGCTAGCCAGCAAGCAGGTAGCAATGAAAGTAGGAATCTTTCTTTTTAACCCTGTAAGGGGGTGGTGCACTGTACCCGAAGATACTGCCATATCGGGTCAATGCATAGGGCGACGGAAGCAAGCTTCGAAATCGGCCCCCGTTCTCAAAAATCCATTTAATATATGGTCCCCAGATAGGGGACGTATCAGATATTAAACTGATAAGAACAGATACTACACTTGATCTTAGCCAAAAGGCCGAGAAGCGATAACCGTGAAAGGGGCGGGCCCAACAAGGTGCCCTTCATGGGCACTATCACTGCTTGCTGTCAGGGAGGCTGCCAGACAATTTTCCATGCACACTCTGGGCTGGGGGGCAGTCAACCACCAGTACACACAGCAGAACCTAAACCCATACCATTATTGCTAAGCAGCAAGACAGGGGCCCATTGCACTCCCACGGGGCCTTTTTAAATGCAATCCATAACCCGGATTTGCCAGGAACCCTTCTTACTCCTCCTACTTGCATGTGACACTGGGCTTAGGATCTGCATAGGAAACACACACACAAGCACACACCTACCTTTGTTGCCTGCAGATGCCTCCTTGGCTGTCCCCAAACGGTATCAAACCAACACCCACGGGAAGCTGTAAGCATAGAGGACATGCCTGCACCCCATTGGACTTACCTGTGTGGGTTAAACCCGGGTTATTTGACAACCTATGGCGGTGATGGTTCTGCTCAGGCAGAGCAGTGCTGATGCTCCTCATAAAGCTGTCGCTGCTGTGAAGGTTCTAGGTGACATCACAAATCCCTATGGTTACATACACAACAAAGCTGGGTTGTTGTTGTTTACACTCTGCAAGGCCTGTGGAAGTGAGTGACATCATAGCACTGTAGTTCTGAGGGTTCTAGATGGATGCAACAATCTCCTGTTGCTTCTATGAAGGCCATAATAGACGACATCACCAAACAGCTCCATAGTCACATACACAGCAAAGGAGAGATGTTGTTTACACCTAGTGATGTCAGTGGTATTGAGTGACATCACAGCACAGTGCTAAGGCTCCTGGGCCTGGACACAGCAGCGGCTGCAATATCTCAACGGAGAATACGTTTATATATATGTGTGTGTGTGCGCGTATATATATATATATATATATATATATATATATATATATATCTCCGCCGAAATCACTTTTAAACCCATTTCCACCTTTTTTTCCCTTCTCTTCCTCTTACTTTTTTTTCACGTTTTTTTACGTTTTTCTCCTTTTCGCCTCTTTTCTGGGCGTATTATTCTTCTTTTTCTTCTTTTTTTTCGTCTAATGCATACCCCATCAGTGCAGCAATGCTTATTCAATACCGCCAGCAGATGGAGACACTGGGGGATAATTTTCTAAGGATTTATACTGATTTTTCCTGTCTGAATTTGTCGCACAGAAAGTTGCAGGCCAAATATGTGTGACATTTCTGCGACTTTAGCTTCTAGAGCATTTTTACAACATTATACATAGGTGCTGAATACATAAAAAGCGACTGTTCAGCGACAGACAAGTCGCATCGGCTGAAAGTAGGCCAGAATGTCAGTCCATGTTGGAGCAGGTTTAGATACAGTCTAAAGTATAGATCTCAAAGTCTGTGCACAGAATTTAGCAAGGGCCTCGCACCTTCTGATGCATCAGGTAGGTGCACAATAGCATAGCCTAACCCTCTGTACTTTGGTCTATATTGATGCGGGACATAGACAGCCAGCTGATGACCAATCCATTAGTGCAATGGATGGCTGGAAGCATTTGTCTTTGCCTTTGCAATACCACAGAAGCAATGCATGGTCAATGTACAGCAATGACACACCTGTGTGAACAGCCAGGAGACCCCCCCCCCCCCCCCATGTTATGTTACATAGTTACATAGTTAGTACGGTCGAAAAAAGACATATGTCCATCAAGTTCAACCAGGGAATTAAGGGGTAGGGGTGTGGCGCGATATTGGGGAAGGGATGAGATTTTATATTTCTTCATAAGCATTAATCTTATTTTGTCAATTAGGAACATTCAGCACCCACCCGCTATCAAGGCAGCTGCCTATCATGTCATGCCCTACCTGCACAGGTGTGCTGGCTACTCAAATGATCCAATTAAGGAGGCCATTTAGTCAGCAGCAGCAGAAGTCCTGTGCCTGGACGCTCCAACAGCGGCCAGACACAAGCAGAAGCAGAAGCAGCAGAAGTAGCAGCAGCACCACCTTTTGTTTTTTGGCTGCAGCAGCAGCAAGGCCCACAGGGCTGGCTAGCTGGCTAGCCAGCAAGCAGGTAGCAATGAAAGTAGGAATCTTTCTTTTTAACCCTGTAAGGGGGTGGTGCACTGTACCCGAAGATACTGCCATATCGGGTCAATGCATAGGGCGACGGAAGCAAGCTTCGAAATCGGCCCCCGTTCTCAAAAATCCATTTAATATATGGTCCCCAGATAGGGGACGTATCAGATATTAAACTGATAAGAACAGATACTACACTTGATCTTAGCCAAAAGGCCGAGAAGCGATAACCGTGAAAAGGGCGGGCCCAACAAGGTGCCCTTCATGGGCACTATCACTGCTTGCTGTCAGGGAGGCTGCCAGACAATTTTCCATGCACACTCTGGGCTGGGGGGCAGTCAACCACCAGTACACACAGCAGAACCTAAACCCATACCATTATTGCTAAGCAGCAAGACAGGGGCCCATTGCACTCCCACGGGGCCTTTTTAAATGCAATCCATAACCCGGATTTGCCAGGAACCCTTCTTACTCCTCCTACTTGCATGTGACACTGGGCTTAGGATCTGCATAGGAAACACACACACAAGCACACACCTACCTTTGTTGCCTGCAGATGCCTCCTTGGCTGTCCCCAAACGGTATCAAACCAACACCCACGGGAAGCTGTAAGCATAGAGGACATGCCTGCACCCCATTGGACTTACCTGTGTGGGTTAAACCCGGGTTATTTGACAACCTATGGCGGTGATGGTTCTGCTCAGGCAGAGCAGTGCTGATGCTCCTCATAAAGCTGTCGCTGCTGTGAAGGTTCTAGGTGACATCACAAATCCCTATGGTTACATACACAACAAAGCTGGGTTGTTGTTGTTTACACTCTGCAAGGCCTGTGGAAGTGAGTGACATCATAGCACTGTAGTTCTGAGGGTTCTAGATGGATGCAACAATCTCCTGTTGCTTCTATGAAGGCCATAATAGACGACATCACCAAACAGCTCCATAGTCACATACACAGCAAAGGAGAGATGTTGTTTACACCTAGTGATGTCAGTGGTATTGAGTGACATCACAGCACAGTGCTAAGGCTCCTGGGCCTGGACACAGCAGCGGCTGCAATATCTCAACGGAGAATACGTTTATATATATGTGTGTGTGTGCGCGTATATATATATATATATATATATATATATATATATATATATTCTCCGCCGAAATCACTTTTAAACCCATTTCCACCTTTTTTTCCCTTCTCTTCCTCTTACTTTTTTTTCACGTTTTTTTACGTTTTTCTCCTTTTCGCCTCTTTTCTGGCCGTATTATTCTTCTTTTTCTTCTTTTTTTTCGTCTAATGCATACCCCATCAGTGCAGCAATGCTTATTCAATACCGCCAGCAGATGGAGACACTGGGGGATAATTTTCTAAGGATTTATACTGATTTTTCCTGTCTGAATTTGTCGCACAGAAAGTTGCAGGCCAAATATGTGTGACATTTCTGCGACTTTAGCTTCTAGAGCATTTTTACAACATTATACATAGGTGCTGAATACATAAAAAGCGACTGTTCAGCGACAGACAAGTCGCATCGGCTGAAAGTAGGCCAGAATGTCAGTCCATGTTGGAGCAGGTTTAGATACAGTCTAAAGTATAGATCTCAAAGTCTGTGCACAGAATTTAACAAGGGCCTCGCACCTTCTGATGCATCAGGTAGGTGCACAATAGCATAGCCTAACCCTCTGTACTTTGGTCTATATTGATGCGGGACATAGACAGCCAGCTGATGACCAATCCATTAGTGCAATGGATGGCTGGAAGCATTTGTCTTTGCCTTTGCAATACCACAGAAGCAATGCATGGTCAATGTACAGCAATGACACACCTGTGTGAACAGCCAGGAGACCCCCCCCCCATGTTATGTTACATAGTTACATAGTTAGTACGGTCGAAAAAAGACATATGTCCATCAAGTTCAACCAGGGAATTAAGGGGTAGGGGTGTGGCGCGATATTGGGGAAGGGATGAGATTTTATATTTCTTCATAAGCATTAATCTTATTTTGTCAATTAGGAACATTCAGCACCCACCCGCTATCAAGGCAGCTGCCTATCATGTCATGCCCTACCTGCACAGGTGTGCTGGCTACTCAAATGATCCAATTAAGGAGGCCATTTAGTCAGCAGCAGCAGAAGTCCTGTGCCTGGACGCTCCAACAGCGGCCAGACACAAGCAGAAGCAGAAGCAGCAGAAGCAGCAGCAGCACCACCTTTTGTTTTTTGGCTGCAGCAGCAGCAAGGCCCACAGGGCTGGCTAGCTGGCTAGCCAGCAAGCAGGTAGCAATGAAAGTAGGAATCTTTCTTTTTAACCCTGTAAGGGGGTGGTGCACTGTACCCGAAGATACTGCCATATCGGGTCAATGCATAGGGCGACGGAAGCAAGCTTCGAAATCGGCCCCCGTTCTCAAAAATCCATTTAATATATGGTCCCCAGATAGGGGACGTATCAGATATTAAACTGATAAGAACAGATACTACACTTGATCTTAGCCAAAAGGCCGAGAAGCGATAACCGTGAAAGGGGCGGGCCCAACAAGGTGCCCTTCATGGGCACTATCACTGCTTGCTGTCAGGGAGGCTGCCAGACAATTTTCCATGCACACTCTGGGCTGGGGGGCAGTCAACCACCAGTACACACAGCAGAACCTAAACCCATACCATTATTGCTAAGCAGCAAGACAGGGGCCCATTGCACTCCCACGGGGCCTTTTTAAATGCAATCCATAACCCGGATTTGCCAGGAACCCTTCTTACTCCTCCTACTTGCATGTGACACTGGGCTTAGGATCTGCATAGGAAACACACACACAAGCACACACCTACCTTTGTTGCCTGCAGATGCCTCCTTGGCTGTCCCCAAACGGTATCAAACCAACACCCACGGGAAGCTGTAAGCATAGAGGACATGCCTGCACCCCATTGGACTTACCTGTGTGGGTTAAACCCGGGTTATTTGACAACCTATGGCGGTGATGGTTCTGCTCAGGCAGAGCAGTGCTGATGCTCCTCATAAAGCTGTCGCTGCTGTGAAGGTTCTAGGTGACATCACAAATCCCTATGGTTACATACACAACAAAGCTGGGTTGTTGTTGTTTACACTCTGCAAGGCCTGTGGAAGTGAGTGACATCATAGCACTGTAGTTCTGAGGGTTCTAGATGGATGCAACAATCTCCTGTTGCTTCTATGAAGGCCATAATAGACGACATCACCAAACAGCTCCATAGTCACATACACAGCAAAGGAGAGATGTTGTTTACACCTAGTGATGTCAGTGGTATTGAGTGACATCACAGCACAGTGCTAAGGCTCCTGGGCCTGGACACAGCAGCGGCTGCAATATCTCAACGGAGAATACGTTTATATATATGTGTGTGTGTGCGCGTATATATATATATATATATATATATATATATATATATATATATCTCCGCCGAAATCACTTTTAAACCCATTTCCACCTTTTTTTCCCTTCTCTTCCTCTTACTTTTTTTTCACGTTTTTTTACGTTTTTCTCCTTTTCGCCTCTTTTCTGGGCGTATTATTCTTCTTTTTCTTCTTTTTTTTCGTCTAATGCATACCCCATCAGTGCAGCAATGCTTATTCAATACCGCCAGCAGATGGAGACACTGGGGGATAATTTTCTAAGGATTTATACTGATTTTTCCTGTCTGAATTTGTCGCACAGAAAGTTGCAGGCCAAATATGTGTGACATTTCTGCGACTTTAGCTTCTAGAGCATTTTTACAACATTATACATAGGTGCTGAATACATAAAAAGCGACTGTTCAGCGACAGACAAGTCGCATCGGCTGAAAGTAGGCCAGAATGTCAGTCCATGTTGGAGCAGGTTTAGATACAGTCTAAAGTATAGATCTCAAAGTCTGTGCACAGAATTTAGCAAGGGCCTCGCACCTTCTGATGCATCAGGTAGGTGCACAATAGCATAGCCTAACCCTCTGTACTTTGGTCTATATTGATGCGGGACATAGACAGCCAGCTGATGACCAATCCATTAGTGCAATGGATGGCTGGAAGCATTTGTCTTTGCCTTTGCAATACCACAGAAGCAATGCATGGTCAATGTACAGCAATGACACACCTGTGTGAACAGCCAGGAGACCCCCCCCCCCCCATGTTATGTTACATAGTTACATAGTTAGTACGGTCGAAAAAAGACATATGTCCATCAAGTTCAACCAGGGAATTAAGGGGTAGGGGTGTGGCGCGATATTGGGGAAGGGATGAGATTTTATATTTCTTCATAAGCATTAATCTTATTTTGTCAATTAGGAACATTCAGCACCCACCCGCTATCAAGGCAGCTGCCTATCATGTCATGCCCTACCTGCACAGGTGTGCTGGCTACTCAAATGATCCAATTAAGGAGGCCATTTAGTCAGCAGCAGCAGAAGTCCTGTGCCTGGACGCTCCAACAGCGGCCAGACACAAGCAGAAGCAGAAGCAGCAGAAGTAGCAGCAGCACCACCTTTTGTTTTTTGGCTGCAGCAGCAGCAAGGCCCACAGGGCTGGCTAGCTGGCTAGCCAGCAAGCAGGTAGCAATGAAAGTAGGAATCTTTCTTTTTAACCCTGTAAGGGGGTGGTGCACTGTACCCGAAGATACTGCCATATCGGGTCAATGCATAGGGCGACGGAAGCAAGCTTCGAAATCGGCCCCCGTTCTCAAAAATCCATTTAATATATGGTCCCCAGATAGGGGACGTATCAGATATTAAACTGATAAGAACAGATACTACACTTGATCTTAGCCAAAAGGCCGAGAAGCGATAACCGTGAAAAGGGCGGGCCCAACAAGGTGCCCTTCATGGGCACTATCACTGCTTGCTGTCAGGGAGGCTGCCAGACAATTTTCCATGCACACTCTGGGCTGGGGGGCAGTCAACCACCAGTACACACAGCAGAACCTAAACCCATACCATTATTGCTAAGCAGCAAGACAGGGGCCCATTGCACTCCCACGGGGCCTTTTTAAATGCAATCCATAACCCGGATTTGCCAGGAACCCTTCTTACTCCTCCTACTTGCATGTGACACTGGGCTTAGGATCTGCATAGGAAACACACACACAAGCACACACCTACCTTTGTTGCCTGCAGATGCCTCCTTGGCTGTCCCCAAACGGTATCAAACCAACACCCACGGGAAGCTGTAAGCATAGAGGACATGCCTGCACCCCATTGGACTTACCTGTGTGGGTTAAACCCGGGTTATTTGACAACCTATGGCGGTGATGGTTCTGCTCAGGCAGAGCAGTGCTGATGCTCCTCATAAAGCTGTCGCTGCTGTGAAGGTTCTAGGTGACATCACAAATCCCTATGGTTACATACACAACAAAGCTGGGTTGTTGTTGTTTACACTCTGCAAGGCCTGTGGAAGTGAGTGACATCATAGCACTGTAGTTCTGAGGGTTCTAGATGGATGCAACAATCTCCTGTTGCTTCTATGAAGGCCATAATAGACGACATCACCAAACAGCTCCATAGTCACATACACAGCAAAGGAGAGATGTTGTTTACACCTAGTGATGTCAGTGGTATTGAGTGACATCACAGCACAGTGCTAAGGCTCCTGGGCCTGGACACAGCAGCGGCTGCAATATCTCAACGGAGAATACGTTTATATATATGTGTGTGTGTGCGCGTATATATATATATATATATATATATATATATATATATATATATATATTCTCCGCCGAAATCACTTTTAAACCCATTTCCACCTTTTTTTCCCTTCTCTTCCTCTTACTTTTTTTTCACGTTTTTTTACGTTTTTCTCCTTTTCGCCTCTTTTCTGGCCGTATTATTCTTCTTTTTCTTCTTTTTTTTCGTCTAATGCATACCCCATCAGTGCAGCAATGCTTATTCAATACCGCCAGCAGATGGAGACACTGGGGGATAATTTTCTAAGGATTTATACTGATTTTTCCTGTCTGAATTTGTCGCACAGAAAGTTGCAGGCCAAATATGTGTGACATTTCTGCGACTTTAGCTTCTAGAGCATTTTTACAACATTATACATAGGTGCTGAATACATAAAAAGCGACTGTTCAGCGACAGACAAGTCGCATCGGCTGAAAGTAGGCCAGAATGTCAGTCCATGTTGGAGCAGGTTTAGATACAGTCTAAAGTATAGATCTCAAAGTCTGTGCACAGAATTTAACAAGGGCCTTGCACCTTCTGATGCATCAGGTAGGTGCACAATAGCATAGCCTAACCCTCTGTACTTTGGTCTATATTGATGCGGGACATAGACAGCCAGCTGATGACCAATCCATTAGTGCAATGGATGGCTGGAAGCATTTGTCTTTGCCTTTGCAATACCACAGAAGCAATGCATGGTCAATGTACAGCAATGACACACCTGTGTGAACAGCCAGGAGACCCCCCCCCCATGTTATGTTACATAGTTACATAGTTAGTACGGTCGAAAAAAGACATATGTCCATCAAGTTCAACCAGGGAATTAAGGGGTAGGGGTGTGGCGCGATATTGGGGAAGGGATGAGATTTTATATTTCTTCATAAGCATTAATCTTATTTTGTCAATTAGGAACATTCAGCACCCACCCGCTATCAAGGCAGCTGCCTATCATGTCATGCCCTACCTGCACAGGTGTGCTGGCTACTCAAATGATCCAATTAAGGAGGCCATTTAGTCAGCAGCAGCAGAAGTCCTGTGCCTGGACGCTCCAACAGCGGCCAGACACAAGCAGAAGCAGAAGCAGCAGAAGCAGCAGCAGCACCACCTTTTGTTTTTTGGCTGCAGCAGCAGCAAGGCCCACAGGGCTGGCTAGCTGGCTAGCCAGCAAGCAGGTAGCAATGAAAGTAGGAATCTTTCTTTTTAACCCTGTAAGGGGGTGGTGCACTGTACCCGAAGATACTGCCATATCGGGTCAATGCATAGGGCGACGGAAGCAAGCTTCGAAATCGGCCCCCGTTCTCAAAAATCCATTTAATATATGGTCCCCAGATAGGGGACGTATCAGATATTAAACTGATAAGAACAGATACTACACTTGATCTTAGCCAAAAGGCCGAGAAGCGATAACCGTGAAAGGGGCGGGCCCAACAAGGTGCCCTTCATGGGCACTATCACTGCTTGCTGTCAGGGAGGCTGCCAGACAATTTTCCATGCACACTCTGGGCTGGGGGGCAGTCAACCACCAGTACACACAGCAGAACCTAAACCCATACCATTATTGCTAAGCAGCAAGACAGGGGCCCATTGCACTCCCACGGGGCCTTTTTAAATGCAATCCATAACCCGGATTTTCCAGGAACCCTTCTTACTCCTCCTACTTGCATGTGACACTGGGCTTAGGATCTGCATAGGAAACACACACACAAGCACACACCTACCTTTGTTGCCTGCAGATGCCTCCTTGGCTGTCCCCAAACGGTATCAAACCAACACCCACGGGAAGCTGTAAGCATAGAGGACATGCCTGCACCCCATTGGACTTACCTGTGTGGGTTAAACCCGGGTTATTTGACAACCTATGGCGGTGATGGTTCTGCTCAGGCAGAGCAGTGCTGATGCTCCTCATAAAGCTGTCGCTGCTGTGAAGGTTCTAGGTGACATCACAAATCCCTATGGTTACATACACAACAAAGCTGGGTTGTTGTTGTTTACACTCTGCAAGGCCTGTGGAAGTGAGTGACATCATAGCACTGTAGTTCTGAGGGTTCTAGATGGATGCAACAATCTCCTGTTGCTTCTATGAAGGCCATAATAGACGACATCACCAAACAGCTCCATAGTCACATACACAGCAAAGGAGAGATGTTGTTTACACCTAGTGATGTCAGTGGTATTGAGTGACATCACAGCACAGTGCTAAGGCTCCTGGGCCTGGACACAGCAGCGGCTGCAATATCTCAACGGAGAATACGTTTATATATATGTGTGTGTGTGCGCGTATATATATATATATATATATATATATATATATATATATATTTCTCCGCCGAAATCACTTTTAAACCCATTTCCACCTTTTTTTCCCTTCTCTTCCTCTTACTTTTTTTTCACGTTTTTTTACGTTTTTCTCCTTTTCGCCTCTTTTCTGGGCGTATTATTCTTCTTTTTCTTCTTTTTTTTCGTCTAATGCATACCCCATCAGTGCAGCAATGCTTATTCAATACCGCCAGCAGATGGAGACACTGGGGGATAATTTTCTAAGGATTTATACTGATTTTTCCTGTCTGAATTTGTCGCACAGAAAGTTGCAGGCCAAATATGTGTGACATTTCTGCGACTTTAGCTTCTAGAGCATTTTTACAACATTATACATAGGTGCTGAATACATAAAAAGCGACTGTTCAGCGACAGACAAGTCGCATCGGCTGAAAGTAGGCCAGAATGTCAGTCCATGTTGGAGCAGGTTTAGATACAGTCTAAAGTATAGATCTCAAAGTCTGTGCACAGAATTTAGCAAGGGCCTCGCACCTTCTGATGCATCAGGTAGGTGCACAATAGCATAGCCTAACCCTCTGTACTTTGGTCTATATTGATGCGGGACATAGACAGCCAGCTGATGACCAATCCATTAGTGCAATGGATGGCTGGAAGCATTTGTCTTTGCCTTTGCAATACCACAGAAGCAATGCATGGTCAATGTACAGCAATGACACACCTGTGTGAACAGCCAGGAGACCCCCCCCCCCCCCATGTTATGTTACATAGTTACATAGTTAGTACGGTCGAAAAAAGACATATGTCCATCAAGTTCAACCAGGGAATTAAGGGGTAGGGGTGTGGCGCGATATTGGGGAAGGGATGAGATTTTATATTTCTTCATAAGCATTAATCTTATTTTGTCAATTAGGAACATTCAGCACCCACCCGCTATCAAGGCAGCTGCCTATCATGTCATGCCCTACCTGCACAGGTGTGCTGGCTACTCAAATGATCCAATTAAGGAGGCCATTTAGTCAGCAGCAGCAGAAGTCCTGTGCCTGGACGCTCCAACAGCGGCCAGACACAAGCAGAAGCAGAAGCAGCAGAAGCAGCACCTTTTGTTTTTTGGCTGCAGCAGCAGCAAGGCCCACAGGGCTGGCTAGCTGGCTAGCCAGCAAGCAGGTAGCAATGAAAGTAGGAATCTTTCTTTTTAACCCTGTAAGGGGGTGGTGCACTGTACCCGAAGATACTGCCATATCGGGTCAATGCATAGGGCGACGGAAGCAAGCTTCGAAATCGGCCCCCGTTCTCAAAAATCCATTTAATATATGGTCCCCAGATAGGGGACGTATCAGATATTAAACTGATAAGAACAGATACTACACTTGATCTTAGCCAAAAGGCCGAGAAGCGATAACCGTGAAAGGGGCGGGCCCAACAAGGTGCCCTTCATGGGCACTATCACTGCTTGCTGTCAGGGAGGCTGCCAGACAATTTTCCATGCACACTCTGGGCTGGGGGGCAGTCAACCACCAGTACACACAGCAGAACCTAAACCCATACCATTATTGCTAAGCAGCAAGACAGGGGCCCATTGCACTCCCACGGGGCCTTTTTAAATGCAATCCATAACCCGGATTTGCCAGGAACCCTTCTTACTCCTCCTACTTGCATGTGACACTGGGCTTAGGATCTGCATAGGAAACACACACACAAGCACACACCTACCTTTGTTGCCTGCAGATGCCTCCTTGGCTGTCCCCAAACGGTATCAAACCAACACCCACGGGAAGCTGTAAGCATAGAGGACATGCCTGCACCCCATTGGACTTACCTGTGTGGGTTAAACCCGGGTTATTTGACAACCTATGGCGGTGATGGTTCTGCTCAGGCAGAGCAGTGCTGATGCTCCTCATAAAGCTGTCGCTGCTGTGAAGGTTCTAGGTGACATCACAAATCCCTATGGTTACATACACAACAAAGCTGGGTTGTTGTTGTTTACACTCTGCAAGGCCTGTGGAAGTGAGTGACATCATAGCACTGTAGTTCTGAGGGTTCTAGATGGATGCAACAATCTCCTGTTGCTTCTATGAAGGCCATAATAGACGACATCACCAAACAGCTCCATAGTCACATACACAGCAAAGGAGAGATGTTGTTTACACCTAGTGATGTCAGTGGTATTGAGTGACATCACAGCACAGTGCTAAGGCTCCTGGGCCTGGACACAGCAGCGGCTGCAATATCTCAACGGAGAATACGTTTATATATATGTGTGTGTGTGCGCGTATATATATATATATATATATATATATATATATATATTTCTCCGCCGAAATCACTTTTAAACCCATTTCCACCTTTTTTTCCCTTCTCTTCCTCTTACTTTTTTTTCACGTTTTTTTACGTTTTTCTCCTTTTCGCCTCTTTTCTGGGCGTATTATTCTTCTTTTTCTTCTTTTTTTTCGTCTAATGCATACCCCATCAGTGCAGCAATGCTTATTCAATACCGCCAGCAGATGGAGACACTGGGGGATAATTTTCTAAGGATTTATACTGATTTTTCCTGTCTGAATTTGTCGCACAGAAAGTTGCAGGCCAAATATGTGTGACATTTCTGCGACTTTAGCTTCTAGAGCATTTTTACAACATTATACATAGGTGCTGAATACATAAAAAGCGACTGTTCAGCGACAGACAAGTCGCATCGGCTGAAAGTAGGCCAGAATGTCAGTCCATGTTGGAGCAGGTTTAGATACAGTCTAAAGTATAGATCTCAAAGTCTGTGCACAGAATTTAGCAAGGGCCTCGCACCTTCTGATGCATCAGGTAGGTGCACAATAGCATAGCCTAACCCTCTGTACTTTGGTCTATATTGATGCGGGACATAGACAGCCAGCTGATGACCAATCCATTAGTGCAATGGATGGCTGGAAGCATTTGTCTTTGCCTTTGCAATACCACAGAAGCAATGCATGGTCAATGTACAGCAATGACACACCTGTGTGAACAGCCAGGAGACCCCCCCCCCCCCCCATGTTATGTTACATAGTTACATAGTTAGTACGGTCGAAAAAAGACATATGTCCATCAAGTTCAACCAGGGAATTAAGGGGTAGGGGTGTGGCGCGATATTGGGGAAGGGATGAGATTTTATATTTCTTCATAAGCATTAATCTTATTTTGTCAATTAGGAACATTCAGCACCCACCCGCTATCAAGGCAGCTGCCTATCATGTCATGCCCTACCTGCACAGGTGTGCTGGCTACTCAAATGATCCAATTAAGGAGGCCATTTAGTCAGCAGCAGCAGAAGTCCTGTGCCTGGACGCTCCAACAGCGGCCAGACACAAGCAGAAGCAGAAGCAGCAGAAGCAGCAGCAGCACCACCTTTTGTTTTTTGGCTGCAGCAGCAGCAAGGCCCACAGGGCTGGCTAGCTGGCTAGCCAGCAAGCAGGTAGCAATGAAAGTAGGAATCTTTCTTTTTAACCCTGTAAGGGGGTGGTGCACTGTACCCGAAGATACTGCCATATCGGGTCAATGCATAGGGCGACGGAAGCAAGCTTCGAAATCGGCCCCCGTTCTCAAAAATCCATTTAATATATGGTCCCCAGATAGGGGACGTATCAGATATTAAACTGATAAGAACAGATACTACACTTGATCTTAGCCAAAAGGCCGAGAAGCGATAACCGTGAAAGGGGCGGGCCCAACAAGGTGCCCTTCATGGGCACTATCACTGCTTGCTGTCAGGGAGGCTGCCAGACAATTTTCCATGCACACTCTGGGCTGGGGGGCAGTCAACCACCAGTACACACAGCAGAACCTAAACCCATACCATTATTGCTAAGCAGCAAGACAGGGGCCCATTGCACTCCCACGGGGCCTTTTTAAATGCAATCCATAACCCGGATTTGCCAGGAACCCTTCTTACTCCTCCTACTTGCATGTGTCACTGGGCTTAGGATCTGCATAGGAAACACACACACAAGCACACACCTACCTTTGTTGCCTGCAGATGCCTCCTTGGCTGTCCCCAAACGGTATCAAACCAACACCCACGGGAAGCTGTAAGCATAGAGGACATGCCTGCACCCCATTGGACTTACCTGTGTGGGTTAAACCCGGGTTATTTGACAACCTATGGCGGTGATGGTTCTGCTCAGGCAGAGCAGTGCTGATGCTCCTCATAAAGCTGTCGCTGCTGTGAAGGTTCTAGGTGACATCACAAATCCCTATGGTTACATACACAACAAAGCTGGGTTGTTGTTGTTTACACTCTGCAAGGCCTGTGGAAGTGAGTGACATCATAGCACTGTAGTTCTGAGGGTTCTAGATGGATGCAACAATCTCCTGTTGCTTCTATGAAGGCCATAATAGACGACATCACCAAACAGCTCCATAGTCACATACACAGCAAAGGAGAGATGTTGTTTACACCAAGTGATGTCAGTGGTATTGAGTGACATCACAGCACAGTGCTAAGGCTCCTGGGCCTGGACACAGCAGCGGCTGCAATATCTCAACGGAGAATACGTTTATATATATGTGTGTGTGTGCGCATATATATATATATATATATATATATATATATATATATATATATATATAAAGTCCCAAAATAATGCAGCACTACTTATCCAATCCAGCAAACAATGGTGGTGCCAGCGTCCAAAAAAAAGACTTGATCAAGGTCCTCCATAGACAAAAACCAAAAACAGGCGCAGCACTCTCAAAAAAATGGGTGATTTAATATCTCATGTCAGCATTACAACGTTTCAACTCCTCCTGGAGCCATTTTCAAGCATAGTGATATACAAACACCACAGGGCTTTTATGCCCCAAACAATTAATTAGTGCAAAGCAATTCATAAAGTGCCAATCAAATAAGTATAATATAAAAATATAAACAGTGCATTATATAATTATATAGCACATAGTGCATCAGTGTAAATGAAGTGCTATAGTGCATACAGTGCATAAAAATATACAAAAAGTTAAAATACAGCTTGAAAATACATATCAAGATATGATTGCATATAATCATGCAATCATAAACACCTGTGTACATAATGAACATCATAAAATAGTACATACTGCATGGTACGGAGGAAACATCCACCTGCTCCTACAATGGCGCCGCGAGCGTGGGCTCCTAGCTACTGCGTCTGCGCAGACAGACTGTGAGTACTTCCGCATACACACTCGCGGTCATGTGACTCACACGCTCACGTGATCCGCTACCACGGCAACGGCCACCGCTATCTGCGAGGCAGTATACAGAGGCAGCCGGAGCACGATCGCAAGCGACAATCCAGACCGCGAGATGTGCATGTATAGAAATGAAGGAAACAAGAACACAGGTATCAGCAAAGAAGAAGGTACAAACAGGACCGTGGATTCAGATGCCAAAACAAGGGGGTTACACAGCGCATAACAGAATAGAAGAAGATTAAGAGCAAAAAGCATGAAAGAACAATTAATAAAAAGAAAAAATGATAATGAAAATAAAAAATGAATAAAAAAATAAATAAAAAAAAAAATATATAATCCATAAAGCATTGTTTCTTTTTTGTTTCTTTTTTACAATAGTGTTTTCACTGTTTTTATAGAATCTTAGTAGGGTTACACCTTGTTGGGCCAGGGATAGATAACTGACTTAACCCCTAATAGGGCCGAGGAGTCATCCATCAAAGGGGGGACGCCTGTGTTCAGGACCGTCAAGCCCTCACCCCACTGGATTCACCCCACCTGGGCTATATTCAAGGGCGCCCGCTTATCCAGCAGCGCTGAACCCTAGGCATACTGCCTAATTTACTTCCAAATAAAAAAAACAAAAGATAAATAATAAAAAAATTATAAAAATGAATAAATAAAAAATATACAAAACAATATAAAAAAATGAAAAAATATAAAAACAGAAATGGAAAAAATAGAAATTTTTGGAAGATACCCAGAAAGATGTACTATGCGCATATATACTCCACATGATGGAATCCACCAACCACGGTCCAATCAGTACCACAACAGTGCTCAATCTGTGTAACTTTATTTAATTCATATAATAGTAATGATACAAAATATATAATTTAAAGATATTGTAGAAATTTATCATAGTTCACATATGTTGGAGTAGGTGATGTCTCCTCCGGCGGTTGAAGAAATCTAAAAATAAAAATAAAAAAACATTGTTAGAATCGTGACATTATATTTGTATATCACATTACATATGCATAGAGGAGGTAAGTATAACGATGGATAAATGGAATTCAGGGGCTATTTATAGGCCACCTCTGTTTGTAAGTTTTCTACATAATATTGAAATCCGCATTAAGGCCATAGGGACGTAATGTTTTAAGTTTATGTATCCACCATAATTCACGTCGTTTCAAAATAGCTAATCTATCACCCCCTCTCACAGGATGTGGTATATGATCAATTGCCATAAAACGTAGGTCCTTCTCCAAGTGGCCAAGCTCAGTAAAGTGCTTGGACACCGGGAGATCTAACCGACGTTTACGTATGCTAAACCTATGGTTATTAATTCTAGTTTTCAAATTCAAGGTAGTTTGCCCCACGTAGACCAAATTACATGGGCAAGTCAGAATATAAATTACCCAGGTTGAATCACACGTGAGATAAAATTTTAGAGGGTATTCCACCCTGGTCTCTGGATGTTTAAAGCTAGATCCCTTAATCATGAATTTACAATCCACACATGTTAAACATGGAAAAGAACCAAAATTTCGTATACTGAGTACAGTCTGTCTAAGGGTTTGGGGTGGGTCAATAGTAGATTTTACCAGTTTGTCCCTCAAATTTCTTGATCTTTTATAAGACATCAAGGGAAATGTGGAAAACTCCTCAATTCCCTTGAAACTTTTTTGTAATATGGTCCAGTGTTTATTAATAACACCCGCAATTTTGCCACTATGGTTATTATACACTGATGTGAAAGGAATTCTTTTTGTTTTTTGTGTCTTACTAACTTTAGTCAAAGTAGATTGTCTGTCAAGAATCTGTAATTTATTTCGCTGTCTATCAACTATATCTTTTGGATACCCTCTCTCCAAAAAATTGGAAGAGATGGTGTCCAAAGTAGAGTCCAGAATTAATTCGTCACTTACGATACGTTTTGCTCTAAGTAACTGACTGTACGGGAGTGATTCAATCATCCGTCTAGGGTGACAGCTCTTGAAATGCAATAGCGTATTTTTGTCTGTTGGTTTAGTGTACAGGGATGTAGAAATCTGTCCATTCTTTTTGCCCACCCAGACATCAAGAAAACTGATGCCCTCTAGGGAGGAAGTCATAGTAAATTCAATGTTGGGGTCAATAGAATTTAGAAATTGGTGGAATCGATTTAGTTCCTCCATAGAACCATTCCACAGGAGGAAGATGTCATCAATATATCGCCACCATGCCAGACAATGTCTGGCATGGTGGGACGGGTAGATGACATCCTCCTCCATTGTGGCGACATACAAATTGGCATACATAGGCGCGACATTCGTCCCCATAGCGGTCCCGACTAATTGTAGATAAAATTTTTCTTCAAACATAAAGTAATTATTGGTAAGTATAAGTTCTAATAAATCTAACATGAACTGTCGGGCCGCTATGGGGAATTCGGATGTCGCTAATACTCTAGAAATTGCCATTAAACCTCGTTCATGACTAATCGAGGTGTATAGACTCGTGATATCAAATGACACCAAAATTGTGTCTTCTCGAGTCTGTACATCTTGGATCTTATTTAAAAAATCAGTAGTGTCTTGTATATAGGACTGGGTCCTAAAAACAAAAGGTCTAAGAACCCTGTCGAGAAAAATGGAAGCATTACTGAGGAGTGAATTGCGCCCAGAAACTATAGGGCGGCCTGGTGGATTGACCAGAGATTTGTGTATTTTGGGGAGAACATAGATGACAGGTGTAACCGGATTCTTAACTACAAGAAATTCTCTAAGACTCTCATCAATGATGCCTTCCACAAATGCTTGTTCTACAATAGACGTAAGTTTCCCCAGTATAACTTTTTTAGGATCAAACTCTAATACCCTATAGGTCCGTACATCTAATAATTGTCGATATACCTCTTTCTTGTAATCTGCTAGGTCCATAACCACGACCCCACCCCCTTTGTCAGCGGGTTTAATGGTGAGGCCGTGGTTATGGACGAGCAGATCAATGGCTTCTTTCTCCTTTAAGGAGAGATTGTGCTGCACATTACCAGTTTGTAAAATTTTTTCTTTCAATAACTCCATATCATTCCGTACTAGTGTAATAAATGTCTCCAATGGATGGGAAACAAGTGCTGGGTTAAAAAAACTTTTGTTATATAAATCAAACTTCTTAAGTTGTAGCAAACCACCAGCTACCTGTTCTCCATGCATTGTCTCCCCACTACTTCTTACATCATTAAACCAAATTTTTAATTTAATCCGTCTGAAAAAATCCTGTAAATCACACTCTAGTTCAAACCAATTAACAGGAGATATAGGACAAAACGACAACCCTTTAGCTAATAAAGCCAATTCGCCATCAGAGAGTACATGGGAAGATATATTTACCACAGTCTGAGTATCATTCAGGTCTTTCTCTTGCTGTCCTGGATGACATCTTCCTCCTGTGGAATGGTTCTATGGAGGAACTAAATCGATTCCACCAATTTCTAAATTCTATTGACCCCAACATTGAATTTACTATGACTTCCTCCCTAGAGGGCATCAGTTTTCTTGATGTCTGGGTGGGCAAAAAGAATGGACAGATTTCTACATCCCTGTACACTAAACCAACAGACAAAAATACGCTATTGCATTTCAAGAGCTGTCACCCTAGACGGATGATTGAATCACTCCCGTACAGTCAGTTACTTAGAGCAAAACGTATCGTAAGTGACGAATTAATTCTGGACTCTACTTTGGACACCATCTCTTCCAATTTTTTGGAGAGAGGGTATCCAAAAGATATAGTTGATAGACAGCGAAATAAATTACAGATTCTTGACAGACAATCTACTTTGACTAAAGTTAGTAAGACACAAAAAACAAAAAGAATTCCTTTCACATCAGTGTATAATAACCATAGTGGCAAAATTGCGGGTGTTATTAATAAACACTGGACCATATTACAAAAAAGTTTCAAGGGAATTGAGGAGTTTTCCACATTTCCCTTGATGTCTTATAAAAGATCAAGAAATTTGAGGGACAAACTGGTAAAATCTACTATTGACCCACCCCAAACCCTTAGACAGACTGTACTCAGTATACGAAATTTTGGTTCTTTTCCATGTTTAACATGTGTGGATTGTAAATTCATGATTAAGGGATCTAGCTTTAAACATCCAGAGACCAGGGTGGAATACCCTCTAAAATTTTATCTCACGTGTGATTCAACCTGGGTAATTTATATTCTGACTTGCCCATGTAATTTGGTCTACGTGGGGCAAACTACCTTGAATTTGAAAACTAGAATTAATAACCATAGGTTTAGCATACGTAAACGTCGGTTAGATCTCCCGGTGTCCAAGCACTTTACTGAGCTTGGCCACTTGGAGAAGGACCTACGTTTTATGGCAATTGATCATATACCACATCCTGTGAGAGGGGGTGATAGATTAGCTATTTTGAAACGACGTGAATTATGGTGGATACATAAACTTAAAACATTACGTCCCTATGGCCTTAATGCGGATTTCAATATTATGTAGAAAACTTACAAACAGAGGTGGCCTATAAATAGCCCCTGAATTCCATTTATCCATCGTTATACTTACCTCCTCTATGCATATGTAATGTGATATACAAATATAATGTCACGATTCTAACAATGTTTTTTTATTTTTATTTTTAGATTTCTTCAACCGCCGGAGGAGACATCACCTACTCCAACATATGTGAACTATGATAAATTTCTACAATATCTTTAAATTATATATTTTGTATCATTACTATTATATGAATTAAATAAAGTTACACAGATTGAGCACTGTTGTGGTACTGATTGGACCGTGGTTGGTGGATTCCATCATGTGGAGTATATATGCGCATAGTACATCTTTCTGGGTATCTTCCAAAAATTTCTATTTTTTCCATTTCTGTTTTTATATTTTTTCATTTTTTTATATTGTTTTGTATATTTTTTATTTATTCATTTTTATTATTTTTTTATTATTTATCTTTTGTTTTTTTTATTTGGAAGTAAATTAGGCAGTATGCCTAGGGTTCAGCGCTGCTGGATAAGCGGGCGCCCTTGAATATAGCCCAGGTGGGGTGAATCCAGTGGGGTGAGGGCTTGACGGTCCTGAACACAGGCGTCCCCCCTTTGATGGATGACTCCTCGGCCCTATTAGGGGTTAAGTCAGTTATCTATCCCTGGCCCAACAAGGTGTAACCCTACTAAGATTCTATAAAAACAGTGAAAACACTATTGTAAAAAAGAAACAAAAAAGAAACAATGCTTTATGGATTATATATTTTTTTTTTTTTTTTATTTATTTTTTTATTCATTTTTTATTTTCATTATCATTTTTTCTATTTATTAATTGTTCTTTCATGCTTTTTGCTCTTAATCTTCTTCTATTCTGTTATGCGCTGTGTAACCCCCTTGTTTTGGCATCTGAATCCACGGTCCTGTTTGTACCTTCTTCTTTGCTGATACCTGTGTTCTTGTTTCCTTCATTTCTATACATGCACATCTCGCGGTCTGGATTGTCGCTTGCGATCGTGCTCCGGCTGCCTCTGTATACTGCCTCGCAGATAGCGGTGGCCGTTGCCGTGGTAGCGGATCACGTGAGCGTGTGAGTCACATGACCGCGAGTGTGTATGCGGAAGTACTCACAGTCTGTCTGCGCAGACGCAGTAGCTAGGAGCCCACGCTCGCGGCGCCATTGTAGGAGCAGGTGGATGTTTCCTCCGTACCATGCAGTATGTACTATTTTATGATGTTCATTATGTACACAGGTGTTTATGATTGCATGATTATATGCAATCATATCTTGATATGTATTTTCAAGCTGTATTTTAACTTTTTGTATATTTTTATGCACTGTATGCACTATAGCACTTCATTTACACTGATGCACTATGTGCTATATAATTATATAATGCACTGTTTATATTTTTATATTATACTTATTTGATTGGCACTTTATGAATTGCTTTGCACTAATTAATTGTTTGGGGCATAAAAGCCCTGTGGTGTTTGTATATCACTATGCTTGAAAATGGCTCCAGGAGGAGTTGAAACGTTGTAATGCTGACATGAGATATTAAATCACCCATTTTTTTGAGAGTGCTGCGCCTGTTTTTGGTTTTTATATATATATATATATATATTTCTCCGCCGAAATCACTTTTAAACCCATTTCCACCTTTTTTTCCCTTCTCTTCCTCTTACTTTTTTTTCACGTTTTTTTACGTTTTTCTCCTTTTCGCCTCTTTTCTGGGCGTATTATTCTTCTTTTTCTTCTTTTTTTTCGTCTAATGCATACCCCATCAGTGCAGCAATGCTTATTCAATACCGCCAGCAGATGGAGACACTGGGGGATAATTTTCTAAGGATTTATACTGATTTTTCCTGTCTGAATTTGTCGCACAGAAAGTTGCAGGCCAAATATGTGTGACATTTCTGCGACTTTAGCTTCTAGAGCATTTTTACAACATTATACATAGGTGCTGAATACATAAAAAGCGACTGTTCAGCGACAGACAAGTCGCATCGGCTGAAAGTAGGCCAGAATGTCAGTCCATGTTGGAGCAGGTTTAGATACAGTCTAAAGTATAGATCTCAAAGTCTGTGCACAGAATTTAGCAAGGGCCTCGCACCTTCTGATGCATCAGGTAGGTGCACAATAGCATAGCCTAACCCTCTGTACTTTGGTCTATATTGATGCGGGACATAGACAGCCAGCTGATGACCAATCCATTAGTGCAATGGATGGCTGGAAGCATTTGTCTTTGCCTTTGCAATACCACAGAAGCAATGCATGGTCAATGTACAGCAATGACACACCTGTGTGAACAGCCAGGAGACCCCCCCCCCCCCATGTTATGTTACATAGTTACATAGTTAGTACGGTCGAAAAAAGACATATGTCCATCAAGTTCAACCAGGGAATTAAGGGGTAGGGGTGTGGCGCGATATTGGGGAAGGGATGAGATTTTATATTTCTTCATAAGCATTAATCTTATTTTGTCAATTAGGAACATTCAGCACCCACCCGCTATCAAGGCAGCTGCCTATCATGTCATGCCCTACCTGCACAGGTGTGCTGGCTACTCAAATGATCCAATTAAGGAGGCCATTTAGTCAGCAGCAGCAGAAGTCCTGTGCCTGGACGCTCCAACAGCGGCCAGACACAAGCAGAAGCAGAAGCAGCAGAAGCAGCACCTTTTGTTTTTTGGCTGCAGCAGCAGCAAGGCCCACAGGGCTGGCTAGCTGGCTAGCCAGCAAGCAGGTAGCAATGAAAGTAGGAATCTTTCTTTTTAACCCTGTAAGGGGGTGGTGCACTGTACCCGAAGATACTGCCATATCGGGTCAATGCATAGGGCGACGGAAGCAAGCTTCGAAATCGGCCCCCGTTCTCAAAAATCCATTTAATATATGGTCCCCAGATAGGGGACGTATCAGATATTAAACTGATAAGAACAGATTTTTTTTTTTTTTTTTTTTATCTAAAGCCGAGGAACGTGCTTTCGATTCACCCAAAGTGCAAGAAAAAGTGCAAACGTGTTACACTAAAAAAACGTGCACAAAGGATGCGGTCTATCGCAAGCCCTTCTCCAATAGGAGAGAGGCCCCCCAACAAACCTTACCCTTCGCCTCCGGACCAAAAGGTACCTGCGAGGTTCCAGGTTCGATGTCCCTTTTCGCCGAAGCTACTAGGGGACCACAAATGCTCCCGGCATCCCCCTTGGCGTTAGCCAAGGTATCTGCCCGCAGAGCCGATTACGGTAGGTACCCTGCCAAAGCAGGAGTACCCGGGGTGTTTGCAGGGAGGTGCGGAACCTAATGGCCACACACACCTCCCCTAGACCGCCAGGAGGGACACCCAGAAGGGCTACCGCATCCTGACCAATCCTGTGAACACACAACACGCAAAAAGTGACACAGTGAGACAAAAAAGAAATAAATAAGTGAATGTGTGCAGATATACTGCCCGGACATCCGGCCGGATCTATAAAAATTTCTCTGATCCTAGCCAGAAGGCCGGGAATCAAGAGGTGAGTGCCACAAGGTGAAGAGATTATGGTGCCCGTGCTTCAACTCAGTGAGTCTATCCTCCCAGTGAGTTTCGGCACCTCGGGGTCACCACTCCCCGAGGCACAAAAGTACCTCGGCTCTAGACCCTCTCAGCCTCATGGCGAGACCCGGAGGGAACAGGTCACATCGGGGCAGCCGTCGAGCTGATTCCTCAGAACCAGCCCCGGAAAGCCCTGGTACACCTGCATCCTCCATGCAGCACCCATCCCCACCAGCATGAAAACTGATAAGAACAGATTTTTTTTTTTAGTTAACCCTCAGAACTCCATCAGAGCTCTAAGATCTTATTTGAGCTTGATTTTTTGTTCATCATCAGGAAAACCCGTTTTTCTTTATTTCTTTATCTCTTTTTTTTTTTTTTTTTTTAAACAATAAAAGAAACCATATTTAAAACATAAAAAAATTATCAAACCAAAACTAACCATACTATAATTCTATAATTTCTTAAAGAAAAATTACCCAAATGTCATTCCTCTTCTCCATGCAAAGACCATCAAGAAGTCTAAGAAACCACAAGTTATAGATCCACTCAGCATCTCACTTTTGGCTGGAATCGCCAGCCACGCTGGAACCTTGTATGTTTCCACAAATCTATCTATATCTGCGTGAAAGGAACAATAGACTTTATCCCTTGCTTCATTGACTTTGATTCCCAATCTTTCTTTCAGATTTCCCAAATCCTCGTCAAAGGCTTTTTTTTCTTTTTTTGACACACTCTTGAAGACAACATCAAGAGAGCCTCCATACTCTACCGATACATATTCTTCTTCATTTTCTTTCCTTTTCTTCTCCTCCATCACTTTCCTGGTTGGAGTTTCCTCCTCTTCAGGTTCTTCCCTCACATCAGTTTCCTCCTCCCTACTTCGTTTCATAACCTCCTTTTTCTTCTTCTTCTTCTTAGGACACATTACTGCCAGGTGTCCCTCATCACCACATAGATGACACTTTTTCTTCACCTTACATGCTTCTGGCTCATGGCCTTCTTCTTGGCATTTATAGCACCAAACAATATCACAAAAATCTTTCCTATGGCCATACCTTTTACACTTTCGACAAAAGTCGTCCATGCCTGAAAAGAACAGGTCCCCATTTACTGGGCCAATCTTAAAACGCCCTGGGGGATAAATTAGCTTTCCATCAGGTGTTTTCTGAAACTTCACTTGAAATTTCCACTTTGTCGTCCAAAGTCCATATTGATTATAGATCTTGCCTTTTGGCTTCACCTCCTCACAGAATCTAGAAAGGAACAGAACAATCTCTTCTTCTGTGATATACGGACTGTACATCCTCACAGTTATAAGTCTTTCCCGAGTCGGGAAATGGGGAGTAATCTCTACCCCTCCCAACTTAGGGTGCGACTTCCACAGCAATGCTTTATTGCAGAACACACCATAGTCCTCCTCCGAAACCAGAACCACATCATAGACTCCATTTCTTGGAAATTCCAGCATCGATAATATCTGGTCCTTCCTCAGCTCAAAAAACTGGAACAAAATCTCCTCCACCACGAAGAATAAACCTCTCTCCTTCTTTCCAGCATCCAAAAGAGTAATTCGGACTCCATTTCGTAGTCTGGCGTAGCTAGGTACACCTCCAGCAGGCTCTCCTTTCTTGCCAGCCTCCTCCATCGCAGAAAAAACACCTCCCCTACTGCAGGCAGGTAGGTAGGTAGGTGGTGATCGCTCCTCGTTGCCCGGGGACTAAGCCGCCACCCTGATGTCAGCAAGGGGGTTTAGTCCCACCATATAGATGGGACGATCCCCCAGGGAAAAGGAGCGGGTACCCCGGGCTCCTTCCAGCCAGATCAAGCAAGCATATACTACACTTGATCTTAGCCAAAAGGCCGAGAAGCGATAACCGTGAAAGGGGCGGGCCCAACAAGGTGCCCTTCATGGGCACTATCACTGCTTGCTGTCAGGGAGGCTGCCAGACAATTTTCCATGCACACTCTGGGCTGGGGGGCAGTCAACCACCAGTACACACAGCAGAACCTAAACCCATACCATTATTGCTAAGCAGCAAGACAGGGGCCCATTGCACTCCCACGGGGCCTTTTTAAATGCAATCCATAACCCGGATTTGCCAGGAACCCTTCTTACTCCTCCTACTTGCATGTGACACTGGGCTTAGGATCTGCATAGGAAACACACACACAAGCACACACCTACCTTTGTTGCCTGCAGATGCCTCCTTGGCTGTCCCCAAACGGTATCAAACCAACACCCACGGGAAGCTGTAAGCATAGAGGACATGCCTGCACCCCATTGGACTTACCTGTGTGGGTTAAACCCGGGTTATTTGACAACCTATGGCGGTGATGGTTCTGCTCAGGCAGAGCAGTGCTGATGCTCCTCATAAAGCTGTCGCTGCTGTGAAGGTTCTAGGTGACATCACAAATCCCTATGGTTACATACACAACAAAGCTGGGTTGTTGTTGTTTACACTCTGCAAGGCCTGTGGAAGTGAGTGACATCATAGCACTGTAGTTCTGAGGGTTCTAGATGGATGCAACAATCTCCTGTTGCTTCTATGAAGGCCATAATAGACGACATCACCAAACAGCTCCATAGTCACATACACAGCAAAGGAGAGATGTTGTTTACACCTAGTGATGTCAGTGGTATTGAGTGACATCACAGCACAGTGCTAAGGCTCCTGGGCCTGGACACAGCAGCGGCTGCAATATCTCAACGGAGAATACGTTTATATATATGTGTGTGTGTGCGCGTATATATATATATATATATATATATATATATATATATATATATATTTCTCCGCCGAAATCACTTTTAAACCCATTTCCACCTTTTTTTCCCTTCTCTTCCTCTTACTTTTTTTTCACGTTTTTTTACGTTTTTCTCCTTTTCGCCTCTTTTCTGGGCGTATTATTCTTCTTTTTCTTCTTTTTTTTCGTCTAATGCATACCCCATCAGTGCAGCAATGCTTATTCAATACCGCCAGCAGATGGAGACACTGGGGGATAATTTTCTAAGGATTTATACTGATTTTTCCTGTCTGAATTTGTCGCACAGAAAGTTGCAGGCCAAATATGTGTGACATTTCTGCGACTTTAGCTTCTAGAGCATTTTTACAACATTATACATAGGTGCTGAATACATAAAAAGCGACTGTTCAGCGACAGACAAGTCGCATCGGCTGAAAGTAGGCCAGAATGTCAGTCCATGTTGGAGCAGGTTTAGATACAGTCTAAAGTATAGATCTCAAAGTCTGTGCACAGAATTTAGCAAGGGCCTCGCACCTTCTGATGCATCAGGTAGGTGCACAATAGCATAGCCTAACCCTCTGTACTTTGGTCTATATTGATGCGGGACATAGACAGCCAGCTGATGACCAATCCATTAGTGCAATGGATGGCTGGAAGCATTTGTCTTTGCCTTTGCAATACCACAGAAGCAATGCATGGTCAATGTACAGCAATGACACACCTGTGTGAACAGCCAGGAGACCCCCCCCCCCCCCCCCCATGTTATGTTACATAGTTACATAGTTAGTACGGTCGAAAAAAGACATATGTCCATCAAGTTCAACCAGGGAATTAAGGGGTAGGGGTGTGGCGCGATATTGGGGAAGGGATGAGATTTTATATTTCTTCATAAGCATTAATCTTATTTTGTCAATTAGGAACATTCAGCACCCACCCGCTATCAAGGCAGCTGCCTATCATGTCATGCCCTACCTGCACAGGTGTGCTGGCTACTCAAATGATCCAATTAAGGAGGCCATTTAGTCAGCAGCAGCAGAAGTCCTGTGCCTGGACGCTCCAACAGCGGCCAGACACAAGCAGAAGCAGAAGCAGCAGAAGCAGCAGAAGCAGAAGCAGCAGAAGCAGCAGCAGCACCACCTTTTGTTTTTTGGCTGCAGCAGCAGCAAGGCCCACCGGGCTGGCTAGCTGGCTAGCCAGCAAGCAGGTAGCAATGAAAGTAGGAATCTTTCTTTTTAACCCTGTAAGGGGGTGGTGCACTGTACCCGAAGATACTGCCATATCGGGTCAATGCATAGGGCGACGGAAGCAAGCTTCGAAATCGGCCCCCGTTCTCAAAAATCCATTTAATATATGGTCCCCAGATAGGGGACGTATCAGATATTAAACTGATAAGAACAGATACTACACTTGATCTTAGCCAAAAGGCCGAGAAGCGATAACCGTGAAAGGGGCGGGCCCAACAAGGTGCCCTTCATGGGCACTATCACTGCTTGCTGTCAGGGAGGCTGCCAGACAATTTTCCATGCACACTCTGGGCTGGGGGGCAGTCAACCACCAGTACACACAGCAGAACCTAAACCCATACCATTATTGCTAAGCAGCAAGACAGGGGCCCATTGCACTCCCACGGGGCCTTTTTAAATGCAATCCATAACCCGGATTTGCCCGAAACCCTTCTTACTCCTCCTACTTGCATGTGACACTGGGCTTAGGATCTGCATAGGAAACACACACACAAGCACACACCTACCTTTGTTGCCTGCAGATGCCTCCTTGGCTGTCCCCAAACGGTATCAAACCAACACCCACGGGAAGCTGTAAGCATAGAGGACATGCCTGCACCCCATTGGACTTACCTGTGTGGGTTAAACCCGGGTTATTTGACAACCTATGGCGGTGATGGTTCTGCTCAGGCAGAGCAGTGCTGATGCTCCTCATAAAGCTGTCGCTGCTGTGAAGGTTCTAGGTGACATCACAAATCCCTATGGTTACATACACAACAAAGCTGGGTTGTTGTTGTTTACACTCTGCAAGGCCTGTGGAAGTGAGTGACATCATAGCACTGTAGTTCTGAGGGTTCTAGATGGATGCAACAATCTCCTGTTGCTTCTATGAAGGCCATAATAGACGACATCACCAAACAGCTCCATAGTCACATACACAGCAAAGGAGAGATGTTGTTTACACCTAGTGATGTCAGTGGTATTGAGTGACATCACAGCACAGTGCTAAGGCTCCTGGGCCTGGACACAGCAGCGGCTGCAATATCTCAACGGAGAATACGTTTATATATATGTGTGTGTGTGCGCGTATATATATATATATATACATATATATATATATATATATATATATATATATATATATTTCTCCGCCGAAATCACTTTTAAACCCAATTCCACCTTTTTTTCCCTTCTCTTCCTCTTACTTTTTTTTCACGTTTTTTTACGTTTTTCTCCTTTTCGCCTCTTTTCTGGGCGTATTATTCTTCTTTTTCTTCTTTTTTTTCGTCTAATGCATACCCCATCAGTGCAGCAATGCTTATTCAATACCGCCAGCAGATGGAGACACTGGGGGATAATTTTCTAAGGATTTATACTGATTTTTCCTGTCTGAATTTGTCGCACAGAAAGTTGCAGGCCAAATATGTGTGACATTTCTGCGACTTTAGCTTCTAGAGCATTTTTACAACATTATACATAGGTGCTGAATACATAAAAAGCGACTGTTCAGCGACAGACAAGTCGCATCGGCTGAAAGTAGGCCAGAATGTCAGTCCATGTTGGAGCAGGTTTAGATACAGTCTAAAGTATAGATCTCAAAGTCTGTGCACAGAATTTAGCAAGGGCCCCGCACCTTCTGATGCATCAGGTAGGTGCACAATAGCATAGCCTAACCCTCTGTACTTTGGTCTATATTGATGCGGGACATAGACAGCCAGCTGATGACCAATCCATTAGTGCAATGGATGGCTGGAAGCATTTGTCTTTGCCTTTGCAATACCACAGAAGCAATGCATGGTCAATGTACAGCAATGACACACCTGTGTGAACAGCCAGGAGACCCCCCCCCCCCCCCCCCATGTTATGTTACATAGTTACATAGTTAGTACGGTCGAAAAAAGACATATGTCCATCAAGTTCAACCAGGGAATTAAGGGGTAGGGGTGTGGCGCGATATTGGGGAAGGGATGAGATTTTATATTTCTTCATAAGCATTAATCTTATTTTGTCAATTAGGAAGATTCAGCACCCACCCGCTATCAAGGCAGCTGCCTATCATGTCATGCCCTACCTGCACAGGTGTGCTGGCTACTCAAATGATCCAATTAAGGAGGCCATTTAGTCAGCAGCAGCAGAAGTCCTGTGCCTGGACGCTCCAACAGCGGCCAGACACAAGCTAAGCAGAAGCAGCAGAAGCAGCAGCAGCACCACCTTTTGTTTTTTGGCTGCAGCAGCAGCAAGGCCCACAGGGCTGGCTAGCTGGCTAGCCAGCAAGCAGGTAGCAATGAAAGTAGGAATCTTTCTTTTTAACCCTGTAAGGGGGTGGTGCACTGTACCCGAAGATACTGCCATATCGGGTCAATGCATAGGGCGACGGAAGCAAGCTTCGAAATCGGCCCCCGTTCTCAAAAATCCATTTAATATATGGTCCCCAGATAGGGGACGTATCAGATATTAAACTGATAAGAACAGATACTACACTTGATCTTAGCCAAAAGGCCGAGAAGCGATAACCGTGAAAGGGGCGGGCCCAACAAGGTGCCCTTCATGGGCACTATCACTGCTTGCTGTCAGGGAGGCTGCCAGACAATTTTCCATGCACACTCTGGGCTGGGGGGCAGTCAACCACCAGTACACACAGCAGAACCTAAACCCATACCATTATTGCTAAGCAGCAAGACAGGGGGCCCATTGCACTCCCACGGGGCCTTTTTAAATGCAATCCATAACCCGGATTTGCCAGGAACCCTTCTTACTCCTCCTACTTGCATGTGACACTGGGCTTAGGATCTGCATAGGAAACACACACACAAGCACACACCTACCTTTGTTGCCTGCAGATGCCTCCTTGGCTGTCCCCAAAGGGTATCAAACCAACACCCACGGGAAGCTGTAAGCATAGAGGACATGCCTGCACCCCATTGGACTTACCTGTGTGGGTTAAACCCGGGTTATTTGACAACCTATGGCGGTGATGGTTCTGCTCAGGCAGAGCAGTGCTGATGCTCCTCATAAAGCTGTCGCTGCTGTGAAGGTTCTAGGTGACATCACAAATCCCTATGGTTACATACACAACAAAGCTGGGTTGTTGTTGTTTACACTCTGCAAGGCCTGTGGAAGTGAGTGACATCATAGCACTGTAGTTCTGAGGGTTCTAGGTGGATGCAACAATCTCCTGTTGCTTCTATGAAGGCCATAATAGACGACATCACCAAACAGCTCCATAGTCACATACACAGCAAAGGAGAGATGTTGTTTACACCTAGTGATGTCAGTGGTATTGAGTGACATCACAGCACAGTGCTAAGGCTCCTGGGCCTGGACACAGCAGCGGCTGCAATATCTCAACGGAGAATACGTTTATATATATGTGTGTGTGTGCGCGTATATATATATATATATATATATATATATATATATATATTTCTCCGCCGAAATCACTTTTAAACCCATTTCCACCTTTTTTTCCCTTCTCTTCCTCTTACTTTTTTTTCACGTTTTTTTACGTTTTTCTCCTTTTCGCCTCTTTTCTGGGCGTATTATTCTTCTTTTTCTTCTTTTTTTTCGTCTAATGCATACCCCATCAGTGCAGCAATGCTTATTCAATACCGCCAGCAGATGGAGACACTGGGGGATAATTTTCTAAGGATTTATACTGATTTTTCCTGTCTGAATTGTCGCACAGAAAGTTGCAGGCCAAATATGTGTGACATTTCTGCGACTTTAGCTTCTAGAGCATTTTTACAACATTATACATAGGTGCTGAATACATAAAAAGCGACTGTTCAGCGACAGACAAGTCGCATCGGCTGAAAGTAGGCCAGAATGTCAGTCCATGTTGGAGCAGGTTTAGATACAGTCTAAAGTATAGATCTCAAAGTCTGTGCACAGAATTTAGCAAGGGCCTCGCACCTTCTGATGCATCAGGTAGGTGCACAATAGCATAGCCTAACCCTCTGTACTTTGGTCTATATTGATGCGGGACATAGACAGCCAGCTGATGACCAATCCATTAGTGCAATGGATGGCTGGAAGCATTTGTCTTTGCCTTTGCAATACCACAGAAGCAATGCATGGTCAATGTACAGCAATGACACACCTGTGTGAACAGCCAGGAGACCCCCCCCCCCCCCCCCATGTTATGTTACATAGTTACATAGTTAGTACGGTCGAAAAAAGACATATGTCCATCAAGTTCAACCAGGGAATTAAGGGGTAGGGGTGTGGCGCGATATTGGGGAAGGGATGAGATTTTATATTTCTTCATAAGCATTAATCTTATTTTGTCAATTAGGAACATTCAGCACCCACCCGCTATCAAGGCAGCTGCCTATCATGTCATGCCCTACCTGCACAGGTGTGCTGGCTACTCAAATGATCCAATTAAGGAGGCCATTTAGTCAGCAGCAGCAGAAGTCCTGTGCCTGGACGCTCCAACAGCGGCCAGACACAAGCAGAAGCAGAAGCAGCAGAAGCAGCAGCAGCACCACCTTTTGTTTTTTGGCTGCAGCAGCAGCAAGGCCCACAGGGCTGGCTAGCTGGCTAGCCAGCAAGCAGGTAGCAATGAAAGTAGGAATCTTTCTTTTTAACCCTGTAAGGGGGTGGTGCACTGTACCCGAAGATACTGCCATATCGGGTCAATGCATAGGGCGACGGAAGCAAGCTTCGAAATCGGCCCCCGTTCTCAAAAATCCATTTAATATATGGTCCCCAGATAGGGGACGTATCAGATATTAAACTGATAAGAACAGATACTACACTTGATCTTAGCCAAAAGGCCGAGAAGCGATAACCGTGAAAGGGGCGGGCCCAACAAGGTGCCCTTCATGGGCACTATCACTGCTTGCTGTCAGGGAGGCTGCCAGACAATTTTCCATGCACACTCTGGGCTGGGGGGCAGTCAACCACCAGTACACACAGCAGAACCTAAACCCATACCATTATTGCTAAGCAGCAAGACAGGGGCCCATTGCACTCCCACGGGGCCTTTTTAAATGCAATCCATAACCCGGATTTGCCAGGAACCCTTCTTACTCCTCCTACTTGCATGTGACACTGGGCTTAGGATCTGCATAGGAAACACACACACAAGCACACACCTACCTTTGTTGCCTGCAGATGCCTCCTTGGCTGTCCCCAAAGGGTATCAAACCAACACCCACGGGAAGCTGTAAGCATAGAGGACATGCCTGCACCCCATTGGACTTACCTGTGTGGGTTAAACCCGGGTTATTTGACAACCTATGGCGGTGATGGTTCTGCTCAGGCAGAGCAGTGCTGATGCTCCTCATAAAGCTGTCGCTGCTGTGAAGGTTCTAGGTGACATCACAAATCCCTATGGTTACATACACAACAAAGCTGGGTTGTTGTTGTTTACACTCTGCAAGGCCTGTGGAAGTGAGTGACATCATAGCACTGTAGTTCTGAGGGTTCTAGGTGGATGCAACAATCTCCTGTTGCTTCTATGAAGGCCATAATAGACGACATCACCAAACAGCTCCATAGTCACATACACAGCAAAGGAGAGATGTTGTTTACACCTAGTGATGTCAGTGGTATTGAGTGACATCACAGCACAGTGCTAAGGCTCCTGGGCCTGGACACAGCAGCGGCTGCAATATCTCAACGGAGAATACGTTTATATATATGTGTGTGTGTGCGCGTATATATATATATAT
The DNA here is from genome assembly GCF_029499605.1 of Hyla sarda. Classification (NCBI taxonomy): domain Eukaryota; kingdom Metazoa; phylum Chordata; class Amphibia; order Anura; family Hylidae; genus Hyla; species Hyla sarda. The sequence continues at coordinate 100,935 of NW_026610454.1, read as the reverse complement.
ATATATATATATATATATATATATATATATATATTTCTCCGCCGAAATCACTTTTAAACCCATTTCCACCTTTTTTTCCCTTCTCTTCCTCTTACTTTTTTTTCACGTTTTTTTACGTTTTTCTCCTTTTCGCCTCTTTTCTGGGCGTATTATTCTTCTTTTTCTTCTTTTTTTTTCGTCTAATGCATACCCCATCAGTGCAGCAATGCTTATTCAATACCGCCAGCAGATGGAGACACTGGGGGATAATTTTCTAAGGATTTATACTGATTTTTCCTGTCTGAATTTGTCGCACAGAAAGTTGCAGGCCAAATATGTGTGACATTTCTGCGACTTTAGCTTCTAGAGCATTTTTACAACATTATACATAGGTGCTGAATACATAAAAAGCGACTGTTCAGCGACAGACAAGTCGCATCGGCTGAAAGTAGGCCAGAATGTCAGTCCATGTTGGAGCAGGTTTAGATACAGTCTAAAGTATAGATCTCAAAGTCTGTGCACAGAATTTAGCAAGGGCCTCGCACCTTCTGATGCATCAGGTAGGTGCACAATAGCATAGCCTAACCCTCTGTACTTTGGTCTATATTGATGCGGGACATAGACAGCCAGCTGATGACCAATCCATTAGTGCAATGGATGGCTGGAAGCATTTGTCTTTGCCTTTGCAATACCACAGAAGCAATGCATGGTCAATGTACAGCAATGACACACCTGTGTGAACAGCCAGGAGACCCCCCCATGTTATGTTACATAGTTACATAGTTAGTACGGTCGAAAAAAGACATATGTCCATCAAGTTCAACCAGGGAATTAAGGGGTAGGGGTGTGGCGCGATATTGGGGAAGGGATGAGATTTTATATTTCTTCATAAGCATTAATCTTATTTTGTCAATTAGGAACATTCAGCACCCACCCGCTATCAAGGCAGCTGCCTATCATGTCATGCCCTACCTGCACAGGTGTGCTGGCTACTCAAATGATCCAATTAAGGAGGCCATTTAGTCAGCAGCAGCAGAAGTCCTGTGCCTGGACGCTCCAACAGCGGCCAGACACAAGCAGAAGCAGAAGCAGCAGAAGCAGCAGCAGCACCACCTTTTGTTTTTTGGCTGCAGCAGCAGCAAGGCCCACAGGGCTGGCTAGCTGGCTAGCCAGCAAGCAGGTAGCAATGAAAGTAGGAATCTTTCTTTTTAACCCTGTAAGGGGGTGGTGCACTGTACCCGAAGATACTGCCATATCGGGTCAATGCATAGGGCGACGGAAGCAAGCTTCGAAATCGGCCCCCGTTCTCAAAAATCCATTTAATATATGGTCCCCAGATAGGGGACGTATCAGATATTAAACTGATAAGAACAGATACTACACTTGATCTTAGCCAAAAGGCCGAGAAGCGATAACCGTGAAAGGGGCGGGCCCAACAAGGTGCCCTTCATGGGCACTATCACTGCTTGCTGTCAGGGAGGCTGCCAGACAATTTTCCATGCACACTCTGGGCTGGGGGGCAGTCAACCACCAGTACACACAGCAGAACCTAAACCCATACCATTATTGCTAAGCAGCAAGACAGGGGCCCATTGCACTCCCACGGGGCCTTTTTAAATGCAATCCATAACCCGGATTTGCCAGGAACCCTTCTTACTCCTCCTACTTGCATGTGACACTGGGCTTAGGATCTGCATAGGAAACACACACACAAGCACACACCTACCTTTGTTGCCTGCAGATGCCTCCTTGGCTGTCCCCAAACGGTATCAAACCAACACCCACGGGAAGCTGTAAGCATAGAGGACATGCCTGCACCCCATTGGACTTACCTGTGTGGGTTAAACCCGGGTTATTTGACAACCTATGGCGGTGATGGTTCTGCTCAGGCAGAGCAGTGCTGATGCTCCTCATAAAGCTGTCGCTGCTGTGAAGGTTCTAGGTGACATCACAAATCCCTATGGTTACATACACAACAAAGCTGGGTTGTTGTTGTTTACACTCTGCAAGGCCTGTGGAAGTGAGTGACATCATAGCACTGTAGTTCTGAGGGTTCTAGATGGATGCAACAATCTCCTGTTGCTTCTATGAAGGCCATAATAGACGACATCACCAAACAGCTCCATAGTCACATACACAGCAAAGGAGAGATGTTGTTTACACCTAGTGATGTCAGTGGTATTGAGTGACATCACAGCACAGTGCTAAGGCTCCTGGGCCTGGACACAGCAGCGGCTGCAATATCTCAACGGAGAATACGTTTATATATATGTGTGTGTGTGCGCGTATATATATATATATATATATATATATATATATATATATATATTTCTCCGCCGAAATCACTTTTAAACCCATTTCCACCTTTTTTTCCCTTCTCTTCCTCTTACTTTTTTTTCACGTTTTTTTACGTTTTTCTCCTTTTCGCCTCTTTTCTGGGCGTATTATTCTTCTTTTTCTTCTTTTTTTTCGTCTAATGCATACCCCATCAGTGCAGCAATGCTTATTCAATACCGCCAGCAGATGGAGACACTGGGGGATAATTTTCTAAGGATTTATACTGATTTTTCCTGTCTGAATTTGTCGCACAGAAAGTTGCAGGCCAAATATGTGTGACATTTCTGCGACTTTAGCTTCTAGAGCATTTTTACAACATTATACATAGGTGCTGAATACATAAAAAGCGACTGTTCAGCGACAGACAAGTCGCATCGGCTGAAAGTAGGCCAGAATGTCAGTCCATGTTGGAGCAGGTTTAGATACAGTCTAAAGTATAGATCTCAAAGTCTGTGCACAGAATTTAGCAAGGGCCTCGCACCTTCTGATGCATCAGGTAGGTGCACAATAGCATAGCCTAACCCTCTGTACTTTGGTCTATATTGATGCGGGACATAGACAGCCAGCTGATGACCAATCCATTAGTGCAATGGATGGCTGGAAGCATTTGTCTTTGCCTTTGCAATACCACAGAAGCAATGCATGGTCAATGTACAGCAATGACACACCTGTGTGAACAGCCAGGAGACCCCCCCCCCCCCATGTTATGTTACATAGTTACATAGTTAGTACGGTCGAAAAAAGACATATGTCCATCAAGTTCAACCAGGGAATTAAGGGGTAGGGGTGTGGCGCGATATTGGGGAAGGGATGAGATTTTATATTTCTTCATAAGCATTAATCTTATTTTGTCAATTAGGAACATTCAGCACCCACCCGCTATCAAGGCAGCTGCCTATCATGTCATGCCCTACCTGCACAGGTGTGCTGGCTACTCAAATGATCCAATTAAGGAGGCCATTTAGTCAGCAGCAGCAGAAGTCCTGTGCCTGGACGCTCCAACAGCGGCCAGACACAAGCAGAAGCAGAAGCAGCAGAAGCAGCAGCAGCACCACCTTTTGTTTTTTGGCTGCAGCAGCAGCAAGGCCCACAGGGCTGGCTAGCTGGCTAGCCAGCAAGCAGGTAGCAATGAAAGTAGGAATCTTTCTTTTTAACCCTGTAAGGGGGTGGTGCACTGTACCCGAAGATACTGCCATATCGGGTCAATGCATAGGGCGACGGAAGCAAGCTTCGAAATCGGCCCCCGTTCTCAAAAATCCATTTAACATATGGTCCCCAGATAGGGGACGTATCAGATATTAAACTGATAAGAACAGATACTACACTTGATCTTAGCCAAAAGGCCGAGAAGCGATAACCGTGAAAGGGGCGGGCCCAACAAGGTGCCCTTCATGGGCACTATCACTGCTTGCTGTCAGGGAGGCTGCCAGACAATTTTCCATGCACACTCTGGGCTGGGGGGCAGTCAACCACCAGTACACACAGCAGAACCTAAACCCATACCATTATTGCTAAGCAGCAAGACAGGGGCCCATTGCACTCCCACGGGGCCTTTTTAAATGCAATCCATAACCCGGATTTGCCAGGAACCCTTCTTACTCCTCCTACTTGCATGTGTCACTGGGCTTAGGATCTGCATAGGAAACACACACACAAGCACACACCTACCTTTGTTGCCTGCAGATGCCTCCTTGGCTGTTCCCAAACGGTATCAAACCAACACCCACGGGAAGCTGTAAGCATAGAGGACATGCCTGCACCCCATTGGACTTACCTGTGTGGGTTAAACCCGGGTTATTTGACAACCTATGGCGGTGATGGTTCTGCTCAGGCAGAGCAGTGCTGATGCTCCTCATAAAGCTGTCGCTGCTGTGAAGGTTCTAGGTGACATCACAAATCCCTATGGTTACATACACAACAAAGCTGGGTTGTTGTTGTTTACACTCTGCAAGGCCTGTGGAAGTGAGTGACATCATAGCACTGTAGTTCTGAGGGTTCTAGATGGATGCAACAATCTCCTGTTGCTTCTATGAAGGCCATAATAGACGACATCACCAAACAGCTCCATAGTCACATACACAGCAAAGGAGAGATGTTGTTTACACCTAGTGATGTCAGTGGTATTGAGTGACATCACAGCACAGTGCTAAGGCTCCTGGGCCTGGACACAGCAGCGGCTGCAATATCTCAACGGAGAATACGTTTATATATATGTGTGTGTGTGCGCATATATATATATATATATATATATATATATATATATATATATATTTCTCCGCCGAAATCACTTTTAAACCCATTTCCACCTTTTTTTCCCTTCTCTTCCTCTTACTTTTTTTTCACGTTTTTTTACGTTTTTCTCCTTTTCGCCTCTTTTCTGGGCGTATTATTCTTCTTTTTCTTCTTTTTTTTCGTCTAATGCATACCCCATCAGTGCAGCAATGCTTATTCAATACCGCCAGCAGATGGAGACACTGGGGGATAATTTTCTAAGGATTTATACTGATTTTTCCTGTCTGAATTTGTCGCACAGAAAGTTGCAGGCCAAATATGTGTGACATTTCTGCGACTTTAGCTTCTAGAGCATTTTTACAACATTATACATAGGTGCTGAATACATAAAAAGCGACTGTTCAGCGACAGACAAGTCGCATGGCTGAAAGTAGGCCAGAATGTCAGTCCATGTTGGAGCAGGTTTAGATACAGTCTAAAGTATAGATCTCAAAGTCTGTGCACAGAATTTAGCAAGGGCCTCGCACCTTCTGATGCATCAGGTAGGTGCACAATAGCATAGCCTAACCCTCTGTACTTTGGTCTATATTGATGCGGGACATAGACAGCCAGCTGATGACCAATCCATTAGTGCAATGGATGGCTGGAAGCATTTGTCTTTGCCTTTGCAATACCACAGAAGCAATGCATGGTCAATGTACAGCAATGACACACCTGTGTGAACAGCCAGGAGACCCCCCCCCCCCCCCATGTTATGTTACATAGTTACATAGTTAGTACGGTCGAAAAAAGACATATGTCCATCAAGTTCAACCAGGGAATTAAGGGGTAGGGGTGTGGCGCGATATTGGGGAAGGGATGAGATTTTATATTTCTTCATAAGCATTAATCTTATTTTGTCAATTAGGAACATTCAGCACCCACCCGCTATCAAGGCAGCTGCCTATCATGTCATGCCCTACCTGCACAGGTGTGCTGGCTACTCAAATGATCCAATTAAGGAGGCAATTTAGTCAGCAGCAGCAGAAGTCCTGTGCCTGGACGCTCCAACAGCGGCCAGACACAAGCAGAAGCAGAAGCAGCAGAAGCAGCAGAAGCAGAAGCAGCAGCAGCACCACCTTTTGTTTTTTGGCTGCAGCAGCAGCAAGGCCCACCGGGCTGGCTAGCTGGCTAGCCAGCAAGCAGGTAGCAATGAAAGTAGGAATCTTTCTTTTTAACCCTGTAAGGGGGTGGTGCACTGTACCCGAAAATACTGCCATATCGGGTCAATGCATAGGGCGACGGAAGCAAGCTTCGAAATCGGCCCCCGTTCTCAAAAATCCATTTAATATATGGTCCCCAGATAGGGGACGTATCAGATATTAAACTGATAAGAACAGATACTACACTTGATCTTAGCCAAAAGGCCGAGAAGCGATAACCGTGAAAGGGGCGGGCCCAACAAGGTGCCCTTCATGGGCACTATCACTGCTTGCTGTCAGGGAGGCTGCCAGACAATTTTCCATGCACACTCTGGGCTGGGGGGCAGTCAACCACCAGTACACACAGCAGAACCTAAACCCATACCATTATTGCTAAGCAGCAAGACAGGGGCCCATTGCACTCCCACGGGGCCTTTTTAAATGCAATCCATAACCCGGATTTGCCCGAAACCCTTCTTACTCCTCCTACTTGCATGTGACACTGGGCTTAGGATCTGCATAGGAAACACACACACAAGCACACACCTACCTTTGTTGCCTGCAGATGCCTCCTTGGCTGTCCCCAAACGGTATCAAACCAACACCCACGGGAAGCTGTAAGCATAGAGGACATGCCTGCACCCCATTGGACTTACCTGTGTGGGTTAAACCCGGGTTATTTGACAACCTATGGCGGTGATGGTTCTGCTCAGGCAGAGCAGTGCTGATGCTCCTCATAAAGCTGTCGCTGCTGTGAAGGTTCTAGGTGACATCACAAATCCCTATGGTTACATACACAACAAAGCTGGGTTGTTGTTGTTTACACTCTGCAAGGCCTGTGGAAGTGAGTGACATCATAGCACTGTAGTTCTGAGGGTTCTAGATGGATGCAACAATCTCCTGTTGCTTCTATGAAGGCCATAATAGACGACATCACCAAACAGCTCCATAGTCACATACACAGCAAAGGAGAGATGTTGTTTACACCTAGTGATGTCAGTGGTATTGAGTGACATCACAGCACAGTGCTAAGGCTCCTGGGCCTGGACACAGCAGCGGCTGCAATATCTCAACGGAGAATACGTTTATATATATGTGTGTGTGTGCGCGTATATATATATATATATACATATATATATATATATATATATATATATTTCTCCGCCGAAATCACTTTTAAACCCAATTCCACCTTTTTTTCCCTTCTCTTCCTCTTACTTTTTTTTCACGTTTTTTTACGTTTTTCTCCTTTTCGCCTCTTTTCTGGGCGTATTATTCTTCTTTTTCTTCTTTTTTTTCGTCTAATGCATACCCCATCAGTGCAGCAATGCTTATTCAATACCGCCAGCAGATGGAGACACTGGGGGATAATTTTCTAAGGATTTATACTGATTTTTCCTGTCTGAATTTGTCGCACAGAAAGTTGCAGGCCAAATATGTGTGACATTTCTGCGACTTTAGCTTCTAGAGCATTTTTACAACATTATACATAGGTGCTGAATACATAAAAAGCGACTGTTCAGCGACAGACAAGTCGCATCGGCTGAAAGTAGGCCAGAATGTCAGTCCATGTTGGAGCAGGTTTAGATACAGTCTAAAGTATAGATCTCAAAGTCTGTGCACAGAATTTAGCAAGGGCCTCGCACCTTCTGATGCATCAGGTAGGTGCACAATAGCATAGCCTAACCCTCTGTACTTTGGTCTATATTGATGCGGGACATAGACAGCCAGCTGATGACCAATCCATTAGTGCAATGGATGGCTGGAAGCATTTGTCTTTGCCTTTGCAATACCACAGAAGCAATGCATGGTCAATGTACAGCAATGACACACCTGTGTGAACAGCCAGGAGACCCCCCCCCCCCATGTTATGTTACATAGTTACATAGTTAGTACGGTCGAAAAAAGACATATGTCCATCAAGTTCAACCAGGGAATTAAGGGGTAGGGGTGTGGCGCGATATTGGGGAAGGGATGAGATTTTATATTTCTTCATAAGCATTAATCTTATTTTGTCAATTAGGAAGATTCAGCACCCACCCGCTATCAAGGCAGCTGCCTATCATGTCATGCCCTACCTGCACAGGTGTGCTGGCTACTCAAATGATCCAATTAAGGAGGCCATTTAGTCAGCAGCAGCAGAAGTCCTGTGCCTGGACGCTCCAACAGCGGCCAGACACAAGCAGAAGCAGAAGCAGCAGAAGCAGCAGCAGCACCACCTTTTGTTTTTTGGCTGCAGCAGCAGCAAGGCCCACAGGGCTGGCTAGCTGGCTAGCCAGCAAGCAGGTAGCAATGAAAGTAGGAATCTTTCTTTTTAACCCTGTAAGGGGGTGGTGCACTGTACCCGAAGATACTGCCATATCGGGTCAATGCATAGGGCGACGGAAGCAAGCTTCGAAATCGGCCCCCGTTCTCAAAAATCCATTTAATATATGGTCCCCAGATAGGGGACGTATCAGATATTAAACTGATAAGAACAGATACTACACTTGATCTTAGCCAAAAGGCCGAGAAGCGATAACCGTGAAAGGGGCGGGCCCAACAAGGTGCCCTTCATGGGCACTATCACTGCTTGCTGTCAGGGAGGCTGCCAGACAATTTTCCATGCACACTCTGGGCTGGGGGGCAGTCAACCACCAGTACACACAGCAGAACCTAAACCCATACCATTATTGCTAAGCAGCAAGACAGGGGCCCATTGCACTCCCACGGGGCCTTTTTAAATGCAATCCATAACCCGGATTTGCCAGGAACCCTTCTTACTCCTCCTACTTGCATGTGACACTGGGCTTAGGATCTGCATAGGAAACACACACACAAGCACACACCTACCTTTGTTGCCTGCAGATGCCTCCTTGGCTGTCCCCAAAGGGTATCAAACCAACACCCACGGGAAGCTGTAAGCATAGAGGACATGCCTGCACCCCATTGGACTTACCTGTGTGGGTTAAACCCGGGTTATTTGACAACCTATGGCGGTGATGGTTCTGCTCAGGCAGAGCAGTGCTGATGCTCCTCATAAAGCTGTCGCTGCTGTGAAGGTTCTAGGTGACATCACAAATCCCTATGGTTACATACACAACAAAGCTGGGTTGTTGTTGTTTACACTCTGCAAGGCCTGTGGAAGTGAGTGACATCATAGCACTGTAGTTCTGAGGGTTCTAGGTGGATGCAACAATCTCCTGTTGCTTCTATGAAGGCCATAATAGACGACATCACCAAACAGCTCCATAGTCACATACACAGCAAAGGAGAGATGTTGTTTACACCTAGTGATGTCAGTGGTATTGAGTGACATCACAGCACAGTGCTAAGGCTCCTGGGCCTGGACACAGCAGCGGCTGCAATATCTCAACGGAGAATACGTTTATATATATGTGTGTGTGTGCGCGTATATATATATATATATATATATATATATATATATATATATATTTCTCCGCCGAAATCACTTTTAAACCCATTTCCACCTTTTTTTCCCTTCTCTTCCTCTTACTTTTTTTTCACGTTTTTTTACGTTTTTCTCCTTTTCGCCTCTTTTCTGGGCGTATTATTCTTCTTTTTCTTCTTTTTTTTCGTCTAATGCATACCCCATCAGTGCAGCAATGCTTATTCAATACCGCCAGCAGATGGAGACACTGGGGGATAATTTTCTAAGGATTTATACTGATTTTTCCTGTCTGAATTTGTCGCACAGAAAGTTGCAGGCCAAATATGTGTGACATTTCTGCGACTTTAGCTTCTAGAGCATTTTTACAACATTATACATAGGTGCTGAATACATAAAAAGCGACTGTTCAGCGACAGACAAGTCGCATCGGCTGAAAGTAGGCCAGAATGTCAGTCCATGTTGGAGCAGGTTTAGATACAGTCTAAAGTATAGATCTCAAAGTCTGTGCACAGAATTTAGCAAGGGCCTCGCACCTTCTGATGCATCAGGTAGGTGCACAATAGCATAGCCTAACCCTCTGTACTTTGGTCTATATTGATGCGGGACATAGACAGCCAGCTGATGACCAATCCATTAGTGCAATGGATGGCTGGAAGCATTTGTCTTTGCCTTTGCAATACCACAGAAGCAATGCATGGTCAATGTACAGCAATGACACACCTGTGTGAACAGCCAGGAGACCCCCCCCCCCCCCATGTTATGTTACATAGTTACATAGTTAGTACGGTCGAAAAAAGACATATGTCCATCAAGTTCAACCAGGGAATTAAGGGGTAGGGGTGTGGCGCGATATTGGGGAAGGGATGAGATTTTATATTTCTTCATAAGCATTAATCTTATTTTGTCAATTAGGAACATTCAGCACCCACCCGCTATCAAGGCAGCTGCCTATCATGTCATGCCCTACCTGCACAGGTGTGCTGGCTACTCAAATGATCCAATTAAGGAGGCCATTTAGTCAGCAGCAGCAGAAGTCCTGTGCCTGGACGCTCCAACAGCGGCCAGACACAAGCAGAAGCAGAAGCAGCAGAAGCAGCAGCAGCACCACCTTTTGTTTTTTGGCTGCAGCAGCAGCAAGGCCCACAGGGCTGGCTAGCTGGCTAGCCAGCAAGCAGGTAGCAATGAAAGTAGGAATCTTTCTTTTTAACCCTGTAAGGGGGTGGTGCACTGTACCCGAAGATACTGCCATATCGGGTCAATGCATAGGGCGACGGAAGCAAGCTTCGAAATCGGCCCCCGTTCTCAAAAATCCATTTAATATATGGTCCCCAGATAGGGGACGTATCAGATATTAAACTGATAAGAACAGATACTACACTTGATCTTAGCCAAAAGGCCGAGAAGCGATAACCGTGAAAGGGGCGGGCCCAACAAGGTGCCCTTCATGGGCACTATCACTGCTTGCTGTCAGGGAGGCTGCCAGACAATTTTCCATGCACACTCTGGGCTGGGGGGCAGTCAACCACCAGTACACACAGCAGAACCTAAACCCATACCATTATTGCTAAGCAGCAAGACAGGGGCCCATTGCACTCCCACGGGGCCTTTTTAAATGCAATCCATAACCCGGATTTGCCAGGAACCCTTCTTACTCCTCCTACTTGCATGTGACACTGGGCTTAGGATCTGCATAGGAAACACACACACAAGCACACACCTACCTTTGTTGCCTGCAGATGCCTCCTTGGCTGTCCCCAAACGGTATCAAACCAACACCCACGGGAAGCTGTAAGCATAGAGGACATGCCTGCACCCCATTGGACTTACCTGTGTGGGTTAAACCCGGGTTATTTGACAACCTATGGCGGTGATGGTTCTGCTCAGGCAGAGCAGTGCTGATGCTCCTCATAAAGCTGTCGCTGCTGTGAAGGTTCTAGGTGACATCACAAATCCCTATGGTTACATACACAACAAAGCTGGGTTGTTGTTGTTTACACTCTGCAAGGCCTGTGGAAGTGAGTGACATCATAGCACTGTAGTTCTGAGGGTTCTAGATGGATGCAACAATCTCCTGTTGCTTCTATGAAGGCCATAATAGACGACATCACCAAACAGCTCCATAGTCACATACACAGCAAAGGAGAGATGTTGTTTACACCTAGTGATGTCAGTGGTATTGAGTGACATCACAGCACAGTGCTAAGGCTCCTGGGCCTGGACACAGCAGCGGCTGCAATATCTCAACGGAGAATACGTTTATATATATGTGTGTGTGTGCGCGTATATATATATATATATATATATATATATATATATATATATATATATTTCTCCGCCGAAATCACTTTTAAACCCATTTCCACCTTTTTTTCCCTTCTCTTCCTCTTACTTTTTTTTCACGTTTTTTTACGTTTTTCTCCTTTTCGCCTCTTTTCTGGGCGTATTATTCTTCTTTTTCTTCTTTTTTTTCGTCTAATGCATACCCCATCAGTGCAGCAATGCTTATTCAATACCGCCAGCAGATGGAGACACTGGGGGATAATTTTCTAAGGATTTATACTGATTTTTCCTGTCTGAATTTGTCGCACAGAAAGTTGCAGGCCAAATATGTGTGACATTTCTGCGACTTTAGCTTCTAGAGCATTTTTACAACATTATACATAGGTGCTGAATACATAAAAAGCGACTGTTCAGCGACAGACAAGTCGCATCGGCTGAAAGTAGGCCAGAATGTCAGTCCATGTTGGAGCAGGTTTAGATACAGTCTAAAGTATAGATCTCAAAGTCTGTGCACAGAATTTAGCAAGGGCCTCGCACCTTCTGATGCATCAGGTAGGTGCACAATAGCATAGCCTAACCCTCTGTACTTTGGTCTATATTGATGCGGGACATAGACAGCCAGCTGATGACCAATCCATTAGTGCAATGGATGGCTGGAAGCATTTGTCTTTGCCTTTGCAATACCACAGAAGCAATGCATGGTCAATGTACAGCAATGACACACCTGTGTGAACAGCCAGGAGACCCCCCCCCCCCCCCATGTTATGTTACATAGTTACATAGTTAGTACGGTCGAAAAAAGACATATGTCCATCAAGTTCAACCAGGGAATTAAGGGGTAGGGGTGTGGCGCGATATTGGGGAAGGGATGAGATTTTATATTTCTTCATAAGCATTAATCTTATTTTGTCAATTAGGAACATTCAGCACCCACCCGCTATCAAGGCAGCTGCCTATCATGTCATGCCCTACCTGCACAGGTGTGCTGGCTACTCAAATGATCCAATTAAGGAGGCCATTTAGTCAGCAGCAGCAGAAGTCCTGTGCCTGGACGCTCCAACAGCGGCCAGACACAAGCAGAAGCAGAAGCAGCAGAAGCAGCAGCAGCACCACCTTTTGTTTTTTGGCTGCAGCAGCAGCAAGGCCCACAGGGCTGGCTAGCTGGCTAGCCAGCAAGCAGGTAGCAATGAAAGTAGGAATCTTTCTTTTTAACCCTGTAAGGGGGTGGTGCACTGTACCCGAAGATACTGCCATATCGGGTCAATGCATAGGGCGACGGAAGCAAGCTTCGAAATCGGCCCCCGTTCTCAAAAATCCATTTAATATATGGTCCCCAGATAGGGGACGTATCAGATATTAAACTGATAAGAACAGATACTACACTTGATCTTAGCCAAAAGGCCGAGAAGCGATAACCGTGAAAGGGGCGGGCCCAACAAGGTGCCCTTCATGGGCACTATCACTGCTTGCTGTCAGGGAGGCTGCCAGACAATTTTCCATGCACACTCTGGGCTGGGGGGCAGTCAACCACCAGTACACACAGCAGAACCTAAACCCATACCATTATTGCTAAGCAGCAAGACAGGGGCCCATTGCACTCCCACGGGGCCTTTTTAAATGCAATCCATAACCCGGATTTGCCAGGAACCCTTCTTACTCCTCCTACTTGCATGTGTCACTGGGCTTAGGATCTGCATAGGAAACACACACACAAGCACACACCTACCTTTGTTGCCTGCAGATGCCTCCTTGGCTGTCCCCAAACGGTATCAAACCAACACCCACGGGAAGCTGTAAGCATAGAGGACATGCCTGCACCCCATTGGACTTACCTGTGTGGGTTAAACCCGGGTTATTTGACAACCTATGGCGGTGATGGTTCTGCTCAGGCAGAGCAGTGCTGATGCTCCTCATAAAGCTGTCGCTGCTGTGAAGGTTCTAGGTGACATCACAAATCCCTATGGTTACATACACAACAAAGCTGGGTTGTTGTTGTTTACACTCTGCAAGGCCTGTGGAAGTGAGTGACATCATAGCACTGTAGTTCTGAGGGTTCTAGATGGATGCAACAATCTCCTGTTGCTTCTATGAAGGCCATAATAGACGACATCACCAAACAGCTCCATAGTCACATACACAGCAAAGGAGAGATGTTGTTTACACCTAGTGATGTCAGTGGTATTGAGTGACATCACAGCACAGTGCTAAGGCTCCTGGGCCTGGACACAGCAGCGGCTGCAATATCTCAACGGAGAATACGTTTATATATATGTGTGTGTGTGCGCATATATATATATATATATATATATATATATATATATATATATATATATATATATTTCTCCGCCGAAATCACTTTTAAACCCATTTCCACCTTTTTTTCCCTTCTCTTCCTCTTACTTTTTTTTCACGTTTTTTTACGTTTTTCTCCTTTTCGCCTCTTTTCTGGGCGTATTATTCTTCTTTTTCTTCTTTTTTTTCGTCTAATGCATACCCCATCAGTGCAGCAATGCTTATTCAATACCGCCAGCAGATGGAGACACTGGGGGATAATTTTCTAAGGATTTATACTGATTTTTCCTGTCTGAATTTGTCGCACAGAAAGTTGCAGGCCAAATATGTGTGACATTTCTGCGACTTTAGCTTCTAGAGCATTTTTACAACATTATACATAGGTGCTGAATACATAAAAAGCGACTGTTCAGCGACAGACAAGTCGCATCGGCTGAAAGTAGGCCAGAATGTCAGTCCATGTTGGAGCAGGTTTAGATACAGTCTAAAGTATAGATCTCAAAGTCTGTGCACAGAATTTAGCAAGGGCCTCGCACCTTCTGATGCATCAGGTAGGTGCACAATAGCATAGCCTAACCCTCTGTACTTTGGTCTATATTGATGCGGGACATAGACAGCCAGCTGATGACCAATCCATTAGTGCAATGGATGGCTGGAAGCATTTGTCTTTGCCTTTGCAATACCACAGAAGCAATGCATGGTCAATGTACAGCAATGACACACCTGTGTGAACAGCCAGGAGACCCCCCCCCCCCCCCATGTTATGTTACATAGTTACATAGTTAGTACGGTCGAAAAAAGACATATGTCCATCAAGTTCAACCAGGGAATTAAGGGGTAGGGGTGTGGCGCGATATTGGGGAAGGGATGAGATTTTATATTTCTTCATAAGCATTAATCTTATTTTGTCAATTAGGAACATTCAGCACCCACCCGCTATCAAGGCAGCTGCCTATCATGTCATGCCCTACCTGCACAGGTGTGCTGGCTACTCAAATGATCCAATTAAGGAGGCAATTTAGTCAGCAGCAGCAGAAGTCCTGTGCCTGGACGCTCCAACAGCGGCCAGACACAAGCAGAAGCAGAAGCAGCAGAAGCAGCAGAAGCAGAACCACCTTTTGTTTTTTGGCTGCAGCAGCAGCAAGGCCCACCGGGCTGGCTAGCTGGCTAGCCAGCAAGCAGGTAGCAATGAAAGTAGGAATCTTTCTTTTTAACCCTGTAAGGGGGTGGTGCACTGTACCCGAAAATACTGCCATATCGGGTCAATGCATAGGGCGACGGAAGCAAGCTTCGAAATCGGCCCCCGTTCTCAAAAATCCATTTAATATATGGTCCCCAGATAGGGGACGTATCAGATATTAAACTGATAAGAACAGATACTACACTTGATCTTAGCCAAAAGGCCGAGAAGCGATAACCGTGAAAGGGGCGGGCCCAACAAGGTGCCCTTCATGGGCACTATCACTGCTTGCTGTCAGGGAGGCTGCCAGACAATTTTCCATGCACACTCTGGGCTGGGGGGCAGTCAACCACCAGTACACACAGCAGAACCTAAACCCATACCATTATTGCTAAGCAGCAAGACAGGGGCCCATTGCACTCCCACGGGGCCTTTTTAAATGCAATCCATAACCCGGATTTGCCCGAAACCCTTCTTACTCCTCCTACTTGCATGTGACACTGGGCTTAGGATCTGCATAGGAAACACACACACAAGCACACACCTACCTTTGTTGCCTGCAGATGCCTCCTTGGCTGTCCCCAAACGGTATCAAACCAACACCCACGGGAAGCTGTAAGCATAGAGGACATGCCTGCACCCCATTGGACTTACCTGTGTGGGTTAAACCCGGGTTATTTGACAACCTATGGCGGTGATGGTTCTGCTCAGGCAGAGCAGTGCTGATGCTCCTCATAAAGCTGTCGCTGCTGTGAAGGTTCTAGGTGACATCACAAATCCCTATGGTTACATACACAACAAAGCTGGGTTGTTGTTGTTTACACTCTGCAAGGCCTGTGGAAGTGAGTGACATCATAGCACTGTAGTTCTGAGGGTTCTAGATGGATGCAACAATCTCCTGTTGCTTCTATGAAGGCCATAATAGACGACATCACCAAACAGCTCCATAGTCACATACACAGCAAAGGAGAGATGTTGTTTACACCTAGTGATGTCAGTGGTATTGAGTGACATCACAGCACAGTGCTAAGGCTCCTGGGCCTGGACACAGCAGCGGCTGCAATATCTCAACGGAGAATACGTTTATATATATGTGTGTGTGTGCGCGTATATATATATATATATACATATATATATATATATATATATATATATATATATATTTCTCCGCCGAAATCACTTTTAAACCCAATTCCACCTTTTTTTCCCTTCTCTTCCTCTTACTTTTTTTTCACGTTTTTTTACGTTTTTCTCCTTTTCGCCTCTTTTCTGGGCGTATTATTCTTCTTTTTCTTCTTTTTTTTCGTCTAATGCATACCCCATCAGTGCAGCAATGCTTATTCAATACCGCCAGCAGATGGAGACACTGGGGGATAATTTTCTAAGGATTTATACTGATTTTTCCTGTCTGAATTTGTCGCACAGAAAGTTGCAGGCCAAATATGTGTGACATTTCTGCGACTTTAGCTTCTAGAGCATTTTTACAACATTATACATAGGTGCTGAATACATAAAAAGCGACTGTTCAGCGACAGACAAGTCGCATCGGCTGAAAGTAGGCCAGAATGTCAGTCCATGTTGGAGCAGGTTTAGATACAGTCTAAAGTATAGATCTCAAAGTCTGTGCACAGAATTTAGCAAGGGCCTCGCACCTTCTGATGCATCAGGTAGGTGCACAATAGCATAGCCTAACCCTCTGTACTTTGGTCTATATTGATGCGGGACATAGACAGCCAGCTGATGACCAATCCATTAGTGCAATGGATGGCTGGAAGCATTTGTCTTTGCCTTTGCAATACCACAGAAGCAATGCATGGTCAATGTACAGCAATGACACACCTGTGTGAACAGCCAGGAGACCCCCCCCCCCCCATGTTATGTTACATAGTTACATAGTTAGTACGGTCGAAAAAAGACATATGTCCATCAAGTTCAACCAGGGAATTAAGGGGTAGGGGTGTGGCGCGATATTGGGGAAGGGATGAGATTTTATATTTCTTCATAAGCATTAATCTTATTTTGTCAATTAGGAACATTCAGCACCCACCCGCTATCAAGGCAGCTGCCTATCATGTCATGCCCTACCTGCACAGGTGTGCTGGCTACTCAAATGATCCAATTAAGGAGGCCATTTAGTCAGCAGCAGCAGAAGTCCTGTGCCTGGACGCTCCAACAGCGGCCAGACACAAGCAGAAGCAGAAGCAGCAGAAGCAGCAGCAGCACCACCTTTTGTTTTTTGGCTGCAGCAGCAGCAAGGCCCACAGGGCTGGCTAGCTGGCTAGCCAGCAAGCAGGTAGCAATGAAAGTAGGAATCTTTCTTTTTAACCCTGTAAGGGGGTGGTGCACTGTACCCGAAGATACTGCCATATCGGGTCAATGCATAGGGCGACGGAAGCAAGCTTCGAAATCGGCCCCCGTTCTCAAAAATCCATTTAATATATGGTCCCCAGATAGGGGACGTATCAGATATTAAACTGATAAGAACAGATACTACACTTGATCTTAGCCAAAAGGCCGAGAAGCGATAACCGTGAAAGGGGCGGGCCCAACAAGGTGCCCTTCATGGGCACTATCACTGCTTGCTGTCAGGGAGGCTGCCAGACAATTTTCCATGCACACTCTGGGCTGGGGGGCAGTCAACCACCAGTACACACAGCAGAACCTAAACCCATACCATTATTGCTAAGCAGCAAGACAGGGGCCCATTGCACTCCCACGGGGCCTTTTTAAATGCAATCCATAACCCGGATTTGCCAGGAACCCTTCTTACTCCTCCTACTTGCATGTGTCACTGGGCTTAGGATCTGCATAGGAAACACACACACAAGCACACACCTACCTTTGTTGCCTGCAGATGCCTCCTTGGCTGTCCCCAAACGGTATCAAACCAACACCCACGGGAAGCTGTAAGCATAGAGGACATGCCTGCACCCCATTGGACTTACCTGTGTGGGTTAAACCCGGGTTATTTGACAACCTATGGCGGTGATGGTTCTGCTCAGGCAGAGCAGTGCTGATGCTCCTCATAAAGCTGTCGCTGCTGTGAAGGTTCTAGGTGACATCACAAATCCCTATGGTTACATACACAACAAAGCTGGGTTGTTGTTGTTTACACTCTGCAAGGCCTGTGGAAGTGAGTGACATCATAGCACTGTAGTTCTGAGGGTTCTAGATGGATGCAACAATCTCCTGTTGCTTCTATGAAGGCCATAATAGACGACATCACCAAACAGCTCCATAGTCACATACACAGCAAAGGAGAGATGTTGTTTACACCTAGTGATGTCAGTGGTATTGAGTGACATCACAGCACAGTGCTAAGGCTCCTGGGCCTGGACACAGCAGCGGCTGCAATATCTCAACGGAGAATACGTTTATATATATGTGTGTGTGTGCGCGTATATATATATATATATATATATATATATATATATATATATATTTCTCCGCCGAAATCACTTTTAAACCCATTTCCACCTTTTTTTCCCTTCTCTTCCTCTTACTTTTTTTTCACGTTTTTTTACGTTTTTCTCCTTTTCGCCTCTTTTCTGGGCGTATTATTCTTCTTTTTCTTCTTTTTTTTCGTCTAATGCATACCCCATCAGTGCAGCAATGCTTATTCAATACCGCCAGCAGATGGAGACACTGGGGGATAATTTTCTAAGGATTTATACTGATTTTTCCTGTCTGAATTTGTCGCACAGAAAGTTGCAGGCCAAATATGTGTGACATTTCTGCGACTTAAGCTTCTAGAGCATTTTTACAACATTATACATAGGTGCTGAATACATAAAAAGCGACTGTTCAGCGACAGACAAGTCGCATCGGCTGAAAGTAGGCCAGAATGTCAGTCCATGTTGGAGCAGGTTTAGATACAGTCTAAAGTATAGATCTCAAAGTCTGTGCACAGAATTTAGCAAGGGCCTCGCACCTTCTGATGCATCAGGTAGGTGCACAATAGCATAGCCTAACCCTCTGTACTTTGGTCTATATTGATGCGGGACATAGACAGCCAGCTGATGACCAATCCATTAGTGCAATGGATGGCTGGAAGCATTTGTCTTTGCCTTTGCAATACCACAGAAGCAATGCATGGTCAATGTACAGCAATGACACACCTGTGTGAACAGCCAGGAGACCCCCCCCCCCCCCCCATGTTATGTTACATAGTTACATAGTTAGTACGGTCGAAAAAAGACATATGTCCATCAAGTTCAACCAGGGAATTAAGGGGTAGGGGTGTGGCGCGATATTGGGGAAGGGATGAGATTTTATATTTCTTCATAAGCATTAATCTTATTTTGTCAATTAGGAACATTCAGCACCCACCCGCTATCAAGGCAGCTGCCTATCATGTCATGCCCTACCTGCACAGGTGTGCTGGCTACTCAAATGATCCAATTAAGGAGGCCATTTAGTCAGCAGCAGCAGAAGTCCTGTGCCTGGACGCTCCAACAGCGGCCAGACACAAGCAGAAGCAGAAGCAGCAGAAGCAGCAGCAGCACCACCTTTTGTTTTTTGGCTGCAGCAGCAGCAAGGCCCACCGGGCTGGCTAGCTGGCTAGCCAGCAAGCAGGTAGCAATGAAAGTAGGAATCTTTCTTTTTAACCCTGTAAGGGGGTGGTGCACTGTACCCGAAGATACTGCCATATCGGGTCAATGCATAGGGCGACGGAAGCAAGCTTCGAAATCGGCCCCCGTTCTCAAAAATCCATTTAATATATGGTCCCCAGATAGGGGACGTATCAGATATTAAACTGATAAGAACAGATACTACACTTGATCTTAGCCAAAAGGCCGAGAAGCGATAACCGTGAAAGGGGCGGGCCCAACAAGGTGCCCTTCATGGGCACTATCACTGCTTGCTGTCAGGGAGGCTGCCAGACAATTTTCCATGCACACTCTGGGCTGGGGGGCAGTCAACCACCAGTACACACAGCAGAACCTAAACCCATACCATTATTGCTAAGCAGCAAGACAGGGGCCCATTGCACTCCCACGGGGCCTTTTTAAATGCAATCCATAACCCGGATTTGCCAGGAACCCTTCTTACTCCTCCTACTTGCATGTGACACTGGGCTTAGGATCTGCATAGGAAACACACACACAAGCACACACCTACCTTTGTTGCCTGCAGATGCCTCCTTGGCTGTCCCCAAACGGTATCAAACCAACACCCACGGGAAGCTGTAAGCATAGAGGACATGCCTGCACCCCATTGGACTTACCTGTGTGGGTTAAACCCGGGTTATTTGACAACCTATGGCGGTGATGGTTCTGCTCAGGCAGAGCAGTGCTGATGCTCCTCATAAAGCTGTCGCTGCTGTGAAGGTTCTAGGTGACATCACAAATCCCTATGGTTACATACACAACAAAGCTGGGTTGTTGTTGTTTACACTCTGCAAGGCCTGTGGAAGTGAGTGACATCATAGCACTGTAGTTCTGAGGGTTCTAGATGGATGCAACAATCTCCTGTTGCTTCTATGAAGGCCATAATAGACGACATCACCAAACAGCTCCATAGTCACATACACAGCAAAGGAGAGATGTTGTTTACACCTAGTGATGTCAGTGGTATTGAGTGACATCACAGCACAGTGCTAAGGCTCCTGGGCCTGGACACAGCAGCGGCTGCAATATCTCAACGGAGAATACGTTTATATATATGTGTGTGTGTGCGCGTATATATATATATATATACATATATATATATATATATATATATATATATATATATATATATATTTCTCCGCCGAAATCACTTTTAAACCCATTTCCACCTTTTTTTCCCTTCTCTTCCTCTTACTTTTTTTTCACGTTTTTTTACGTTTTTCTCCTTTTCGCCTCTTTTCTGGGCGTATTATTCTTCTTTTTCTTCTTTTTTTTCGTCTAATGCATACCCCATCAGTGCAGCAATGCTTATTCAATACCGCCAGCAGATGGAGACACTGGGGGATAATTTTCTAAGGATTTATACTGATTTTTCCTGTCTGAATTTGTCGCACAGAAAGTTGCAGGCCAAATATGTGTGACATTTCTGCGACTTTAGCTTCTAGAGCATTTTTACAACATTATACATAGGTGCTGAATACATAAAAAGCGACTGTTCAGCGACAGACAAGTCGCATCGGCTGAAAGTAGGCCAGAATGTCAGTCCATGTTGGAGCAGGTTTAGATACAGTCTAAAGTATAGATCTCAAAGTCTGTGCACAGAATTTAGCAAGGGCCTCGCACCTTCTGATGCATCAGGTAGGTGCACAATAGCATAGCCTAACCCTCTGTACTTTGGTCTATATTGATGCGGGACATAGACAGCCAGCTGATGACCAATCCATTAGTGCAATGGATGGCTGGAAGCATTTGTCTTTGCCTTTGCAATACCACAGAAGCAATGCATGGTCAATGTACAGCAATGACACACCTGTGTGAACAGCCAGGAGACCCCCCCCCCCCCATGTTATGTTACATAGTGACATAGTTAGTACGGTCGAAAAAAGACATATGTCCATCAAGTTCAACCAGGGAATTAAGGGGTAGGGGTGTGGCGCGATATTGGGGAAGGGATGAGATTTTATATTTCTTCATAAGCATTAATCTTATTTTGTCAATTAGGAACATTCAGCACCCACCCGCTATCAAGGCAGCTGCCTATCATGTCATGCCCTACCTGCACAGGTGTGCTGGCTACTCAAATGATCCAATTAAGGAGGCCATTTAGTCAGCAGCAGCAGAAGTCCTGTGCCTGGACGCTCCAACAGCGGCCAGACACAAGCAGAAGCAGAAGCAGCAGAAGCAGCAGCAGCACCACCTTTTGTTTTTTGGCTGCAGCAGCAGCAAGGCCCACAGGGCTGGCTAGCTGGCTAGCCAGCAAGCAGGTAGCAATGAAAGTAGGAATCTTTCTTTTTAACCCTGTAAGGGGGTGGTGCACTGTACCCGAAGATACTGCCATATCGGGTCAATGCATAGGGCGACGGAAGCAAGCTTCGAAATCGGCCCCCGTTCTCAAAAATCCATTTAATATATGGTCCCCAGATAGGGGACGTATCAGATATTAAACTGATAAGAACAGATACTACACTTGATCTTAGCCAAAAGGCCGAGAAGCGATAACCGTGAAAGGGGCGGGCCCAACAAGGTGCCCTTCATGGGCACTATCACTGCTTGCTGTCAGGGAGGCTGCCAGACAATTTTCCATGCACACTCTGGGCTGGGGGGCAGTCAACCACCAGTACACACAGCAGAACCTAAACCCATACCATTATTGCTAAGCAGCAAGACAGGGGCCCATTGCACTCCCACGGGGCCTTTTTAAATGCAATCCATAACCCGGATTTGCCAGGAACCCTTCTTACTCCTCCTACTTGCATGTGACACTGGGCTTAGGATCTGCATAGGAAACACACACACAAGCACACACCTACCTTTGTTGCCTGCAGATGCCTCCTTGGCTGTCCCCAAAGGGTATCAAACCAACACCCACGGGAAGCTGTAAGCATAGAGGACATGCCTGCACCCCATTGGACTTACCTGTGTGGGTTAAATCCGGGTTATTTGACAACCTATGGCGGTGATGGTTCTGCTCAGGCAGAGCAGTGCTGATGCTCCTCATAAAGCTGTCGCTGCTGTGAAGGTTCTAGGTGACATCACAAATCCCTATGGTTACATACACAACAAAGCTGGGTTGTTGTTGTTTACACTCTGCAAGGCCTGTGGAAGTGAGTGACATCATAGCACTGTAGTTCTGAGGGTTCTAGATGGATGCAACAATCTCCTGTTGCTTCTATGAAGGCCATAATAGACGACATCACCAAACAGCTCCATAGTCACATACACAGCAAAGGAGAGATGTTGTTTACACCTAGTGATGTCAGTGGTATTGAGTGACATCACAGCACAGTGCTAAGGCTCCTGGGCCTGGACACAGCAGCGGCTGCAATATCTCAACGGAGAATACGTTTATATATATGTGTGTGTGTGCGCGTATATATATATATATATATATATATATATATATATATATATATATATATATATATATTTCTCCGCCGAAATCACTTTTAAACCCATTTCCACCTTTTTTTCCCTTCTCTTCCTCTTACTTTTTTTTCACGTTTTTTTACGTTTTTCTCCTTTTCGCCTCTTTTCTGGGCGTATTATTCTTCTTTTTCTTCTTTTTTTTCGTCTAATGCCCATCAGTGCAGCAATGCTTATTCAATACCGCCAGCAGATGGAGACACTGGGGGATAATTTTCTAAGGATTTATACTGATTTTTCCTGTCTGAATTTGTCGCACAGAAAGTTGCAGGCCAAATATGTGTGACATTTCTGCGACTTTAGCTTCTAGAGCATTTTTACAACATTATACATAGGTGCTGAATACATAAAAAGCGACTGTTCAGCGACAGACAAGTCGCATCGGCTGAAAGTAGGCCAGAATGTCAGTCCATGTTGGAGCAGGTTTAGATACAGTCTAAAGTATAGATCTCAAAGTCTGTGCACAGAATTTAGCAAGGGCCTCGCACCTTCTGATGCATCAGGTAGGTGCACAATAGCATAGCCTAACCCTCTGTACTTTGGTCTATATTGATGCGGGACATAGACAGCCAGCTGATGACCAATCCATTAGTGCAATGGATGGCTGGAAGCATTTGTCTTTGCCTTTGCAATACCACAGAAGCAATGCATGGTCAATGTACAGCAATGACACACCTGTGTGAACAGCCAGGAGACCCCCCCCCCCCCCCATGTTATGTTACATAGTTACATAGTTAGTACGGTCGAAAAAAGACATATGTCCATCAAGTTCAACCAGGGAATTAAGGGGTAGGGGTGTGGCGCGATATTGGGGAAGGGATGAGATTTTATATTTCTTCATAAGCATTAATCTTATTTTGTCAATTAGGAACATTCAGCACCCACCCGCTATCAAGGCAGCTGCCTATCATGTCATGCCCTACCTGCACAGGTGTGCTGGCTACTCAAATGATCCAATTAAGGAGGCCATTTAGTCAGCAGCAGCAGAAGTCCTGTGCCTGGACGCTCCAACAGCGGCCAGACACAAGCAGAAGCAGCAGAAGCAGCAGCAGCACCACCTTTTGTTTTTTGGCTGCAGCAGCAGCAAGGCCCACAGGGCTGGCTAGCTGGCTAGCCAGCAAGCAGGTAGCAATGAAAGTAGGAATCTTTCTTTTTAACCCTGTAAGGGGGTGGTGCACTGTACCCGAAGATACTGCCATATCGGGTCAATGCATAGGGCGACGGAAGCAAGCTTCGAAATCGGCCCCCGTTCTCAAAAATCCATTTAATATATGGTCCCCAGATAGGGGACGTATCAGATATTAAACTGATAAGAACAGATACTACACTTGATCTTAGCCAAAAGGCCGAGAAGCGATAACCGTGAAAGGGGCGGGCCCAACAAGGTGCCCTTCATGGGCACTATCACTGCTTGCTGTCAGGGAGGCTGCCAGACAATTTTCCATGCACACTCTGGGCTGGGGGGCAGTCAACCACCAGTACACACAGCAGAACCTAAACCCATACCATTATTGCTAAGCAGCAAGACAGGGGCCCATTGCACTCCCACGGGGCCTTTTTAAATGCAATCCATAACCCGGATTTGCCAGGAACCCTTCTTACTCCTCCTACTTGCATGTGACACTGGGCTTAGGATCTGCATAGGAAACACACACAAAAGCACACACCTACCTTTGTTGCCTGCAGATGCCTCCTTGGCTGTCCCCAAACGGTATCAAACCAACACCCACGGGAAGCTGTAAGCATAGAGGACATGCCTGCACCCCATTGGACTTACCTGTGTGGGTTAAACCCGGGTTATTTGACAACCTATGGCGGTGATGGTTCTGCTCAGGCAGAGCAGTGCTGATGCTCCTCATAAAGCTGTCGCTGCTGTGAAGGTTCTAGGTGACATCACAAATCCCTATGGTTACATACACAACAAAGCTGGGTTGTTGTTGTTTACACTCTGCAAGGCCTGTGGAAGTGAGTGACATCATAGCACTGTAGTTCTGAGGGTTCTAGATGGATGCAACAATCTCCTGTTGCTTCTATGAAGGCCATAATAGACGACATCACCAAACAGCTCCATAGTCACATACACAGCAAAGGAGAGATGTTGTTTACACCTAGTGATGTCAGTGGTATTGAGTGACATCACAGCACAGTGCTAAGGCTCCTGGGCCTGGACACAGCAGCGGCTGCAATATCTCAACGGAGAATACGTTTATATATATGTGTGTGTGTGCGCGTATATATATATATATATATATATATATATATATATATATTTCTCCGCCGAAATCACTTTTAAACCCATTTCCACCTTTTTTTCCCTTCTCTTCCTCTTACTTTTTTTTCACGTTTTTTTACGTTTTTCTCCTTTTCGCCTCTTTTCTGGGCGTATTATTCTTCTTTTTCTTCTTTTTTTTCGTCTAATGCATACCCCATCAGTGCAGCAATGCTTATTCAATACCGCCAGCAGATGGAGACACTGGGGGATAATTTTCTAAGGATTTATACTGATTTTTCCTGTCTGAATTTGTCGCACAGAAAGTTGCAGGCCAAATATGTGTGACATTTCTGCGACTTTAGCTTCTAGAGCATTTTTACAACATTATACATAGGTGCTGAATACATAAAAAGCGACTGTTCAGCGACAGACAAGTCGCATCGGCTGAAAGTAGGCCAGAATGTCAGTCCATGTTGGAGCAGGTTTAGATACAGTCTAAAGTATAGATCTCAAAGTCTGTGCACAGAATTTAGCAAGGGCCTCGCACCTTCTGATGCATCAGGTAGGTGCACAATAGCATAGCCTAACCCTCTGTACTTTGGTCTATATTGATGCGGGACATAGACAGCCAGCTGATGACCAATCCATTAGTGCAATGGATGGCTGGAAGCATTTGTCTTTGCCTTTGCAATACCACAGAAGCAATGCATGGTCAATGTACAGCAATGACACACCTGTGTGAACAGCCAGGAGACCCCCCCCCCCCCCCATGTTATGTTACATAGTTACATAGTTAGTACGGTCGAAAAAAGACATATGTCCATCAAGTTCAACCAGGGAATTAAGGGGTAGGGGTGTGGCGCGATATTGGGGAAGGGATGAGATTTTATATTTCTTCATAAGCATTAATCTTATTTTGTCAATTAGGAACATTCAGCACCCACCCGCTATCAAGGCAGCTGCCTATCATGTCATGCCCTACCTGCACAGGTGTGCTGGCTACTCAAATGATCCAATTAAGGAGGCCATTTAGTCAGCAGCAGCAGAAGTCCTGTGCCTGGACGCTCCAACAGCGGCCAGACACAAGCAGAAGCAGAAGCAGCAGAAGCAGCAGCAGCACCACCTTTTGTTTTTTGGCTGCAGCAGCAGCAAGGCCCACAGGGCTGGCTAGCTGGCTAGCCAGCAAGCAGGTAGCAATGAAAGTAGGAATCTTTCTTTTTAACCCTGTAAGGGGGTGGTGCACTGTACCCGAAGATACTGCCATATCGGGTCAATGCATAGGGCGACGGAAGCAAGCTTCGAAATCGGCCCCCGTTCTCAAAAATCCATTTAATATATGGTCCCCAGATAGGGGACGTATCAGATATTAAACTGATAAGAACAGATACTACACTTGATCTTAGCCAAAAGGCCGAGAAGCGATAACCGTGAAAGGGGCGGGCCCAACAAGGTGCCCTTCATGGGCACTATCACTGCTTGCTGTCAGGGAGGCTGCCAGACAATTTTCCATGCACACTCTGGGCTGGGGGGCAGTCAACCACCAGTACACACAGCAGAACCTAAACCCATACCATTATTGCTAAGCAGCAAGACAGGGGCCCATTGCACTCCCACGGGGCCTTTTTAAATGCAATCCATAACCCGGATTTGCCAGGAACCCTTCTTACTCCTCCTACTTGCATGTGACACTGGGCTTAGGATCTGCATAGGAAACACACACACAAGCACACACCTACCTTTGTTGCCTGCAGATGCCTCCTTGGCTGTCCCCAAACGGTATCAAACCAACACCCACGGGAAGCTGTAAGCATAGAGGACATGCCTGCACCCCATTGGACTTACCTGTGTGGGTTAAACCCGGGTTATTTGACAACCTATGGCGGTGATGGTTCTGCTCAGGCAGAGCAGTGCTGATGCTCCTCATAAAGCTGTCGCTGCTGTGAAGGTTCTAGGTGACATCACAAATCCCTATGGTTACATACACAACAAAGCTGGGTTGTTGTTGTTTACACTCTGCAAGGCCTGTGGAAGTGAGTGACATCATAGCACTGTAGTTCTGAGGGTTCTAGATGGATGCAACAATCTCCTGTTGCTTCTATGAAGGCCATAATAGACGACATCACCAAACAGCTCCATAGTCACATACACAGCAAAGGAGAGATGTTGTTTACACCTAGTGATGTCAGTGGTATTGAGTGACATCACAGCACAGTGCTAAGGCTCCTGGGCCTGGACACAGCAGCGGCTGCAATATCTCAACGGAGAATACGTTTATATATATGTGTGTGTGTGCGCGTATATATATATATATATATATATATATATATATATATATATATATATATTTCTCCGCCGAAATCACTTTTAAACCCATTTCCACCTTTTTTTCCCTTCTCTTCCTCTTACTTTTTTTTCACGTTTTTTTACGTTTTTCTCCTTTTCGCCTCTTTTCTGGGCGTATTATTCTTCTTTTTCTTCTTTTTTTTCGTCTAATGCATACCCCATCAGTGCAGCAATGCTTATTCAATACCGCCAGCAGATGGAGACACTGGGGGATAATTTTCTAAGGATTTATACTGATTTTTCCTGTCTGAATTTGTCGCACAGAAAGTTGCAGGCCAAATATGTGTGACATTTCTGCGACTTTAGCTTCTAGAGCATTTTTACAACATTATACATAGGTGCTGAATACATAAAAAGCGACTGTTCAGCGACAGACAAGTCGCATCGGCTGAAAGTAGGCCAGAATGTCAGTCCATGTTGGAGCAGGTTTAGATACAGTCTAAAGTATAGATCTCAAAGTCTGTGCACAGAATTTAGCAAGGGCCTCGCACCTTCTGATGCATCAGGTAGGTGCACAATAGCATAGCCTAACCCTCTGTACTTTGGTCTATATTGATGCGGGACATAGACAGCCAGCTGATGACCAATCCATTAGTGCAATGGATGGCTGGAAGCATTTGTCTTTGCCTTTGCAATACCACAGAAGCAATGCATGGTCAATGTACAGCAATGACACACCTGTGTGAACAGCCAGGAGACCCCCCCCCCCCCCATGTTATGTTACATAGTTACATAGTTAGTACGGTCGAAAAAAGACATATGTCCATCAAGTTCAACCAGGGAATTAAGGGGTAGGGGTGTGGCGCGATATTGGGGAAGGGATGAGATTTTATATTTCTTCATAAGCATTAATCTTATTTTGTCAATTAGGAACATTCAGCACCCACCTGCTATCAAGGCAGCTGCCTATCATGTCATGCCCTACCTGCACAGGTGTGCTGGCTACTCAAATGATCCAATTAAGGAGGCCATTTAGTCAGCAGCAGCAGAAGTCCTGTGCCTGGACGCTCCAACAGCGGCCAGACACAAGCAGAAGCAGAAGCAGCAGAAGCAGCAGCAGCACCACCTTTTGTTTTTTGGCTGCAGCAGCAGCAAGGCCCACAGGGCTGGCTAGCTGGCTAGCCAGCAAGCAGGTAGCAATGAAAGTAGGAATCTTTCTTTTTAACCCTGTAAGGGGGTGGTGCACTGTACCCGAAGATACTGCCATATCGGGTCAATGCATAGGGCGACGGAAGCAAGCTTCGAAATCGGCCCCCGTTCTCAAAAATCCATTTAATATATGGTCCCCAGATAGGGGACGTATCAGATATTAAACTGATAAGAACAGATACTACACTTGATCTTAGCCAAAAGGCCGAGAAGCGATAACCGTGAAAGGGGCGGGCCCAACAAGGTGCCCTTCATGGGCACTATCACTGCTTGCTGTCAGGGAGGCTGCCAGACAATTTTCCATGCACACTCTGGGCTGGGGGGCAGTCAACCACCAGTACACACAGCAGAACCTAAACCCATACCATTATTGCTAAGCAGCAAGACAGGGGCCCATTGCACTCCCACGGGGCCTTTTTAAATGCAATCCATAACCCGGATTTGCCAGGAACCCTTCTTACTCCTCCTACTTGCATGTGACACTGGGCTTAGGATCTGCATAGGAAACACACACACAAGCACACACCTACCTTTGTTGCCTGCAGATGCCTCCTTGGCTGTCCCCAAACGGTATCAAACCAACACCCACGGGAAGCTGTAAGCATAGAGGACATGCCTGCACCCCATTGGACTTACCTGTGTGGGTTAAACCCGGGTTATTTGACAACCTATGGCGGTGATGGTTCTGCTCAGGCAGAGCAGTGCTGATGCTCCTCATAAAGCTGTCGCTGCTGTGAAGGTTCTAGGTGACATCACAAATCCCTATGGTTACATACACAACAAAGCTGGGTTGTTGTTGTTTACACTCTGCAAGGCCTGTGGAAGTGAGTGACATCATAGCACTGTAGTTCTGAGGGTTCTAGATGGATGCAGCAATCTCCTGTTGCTTCTATGAAGGCCATAATAGACGACATCACCAAACAGCTCCATAGTCACATACACAGCAAAGGAGAGATGTTGTTTACACCTAGTGATGTCAGTGGTATTGAGTGACATCACAGCACAGTGCTAAGGCTCCTGGGCCTGGACACAGCAGCGGCTGCAATATCTCAACGGAGAATACGTTTATATATATGTGTGTGTGTGCGCGTATATATATATATATATATATATATATATATATATATATATATTTCTCCGCCGAAATCACTTTTAAACCCATTTCCACCTTTTTTTCCCTTCTCTTCCTCTTACTTTTTTTTCAAGTTTTTTTACGTTTTTCTCCTTTTCGCCTCTTTTCTGGGCGTATTATTCTTCTTTTTCTTCTTTTTTTTCGTCTAATGCATACCCCATCAGTGCAGCAATGCTTATTCAATACCGCCAGCAGATGGAGACACTGGGGGATAATTTTGTAAGGATTTATACTGATTTTTCCTGTCTGAATTTGTCGCACAGAAAGTTGCAGGCCAAATATGTGTGACATTTCTGCGACTTTAGCTTCTAGAGCATTTTTACAACATTATACATAGGTGCTGAATACATAAAAAGCGACTGTTCAGCGACAGACAAGTCGCATCGGCTGAAAGTAGGCCAGAATGTCAGTCCATATTGGAGCAGGTTTAGATACAGTCTAAAGTATAGATCTCAAAGTCTGTGCACAGAATTTAGCAAGGGCCTCGCACCTTCTGATGCATCAGGTAGGTGCACAATAGCATAGCCTAACCCTCTGTACTTTGGTCTATATTGATGCGGGACATAGACAGCCAGCTGATGACCAATCCATTAGTGCAATGGATGGCTGGAAGCATTTGTCTTTGCCTTTGCAATACCACAGAAGCAATGCATGGTCAATGTACAGCAATGACACACCTGTGTGAACAGCCAGGAGACCCCCCCCCCCCCCCCCATGTTATGTTACATAGTTACATAGTTAGTACGGTCGAAAAAAGACATATGTCCATCAAGTTCAACCAGGGAATTAAGGGGTAGGGGTGTGGCGCGATATTGGGGAAGGGATGAGATTTTATATTTCTTCATAAGCATTAATCTTATTTTGTCAATTAGGAACATTCAGCACCCACCCGCTATCAAGGCAGCTGCCTATCATGTCATGCCCTACCTGCACAGGTGTGCTGGCTACTCAAATGATCCAATTAAGGAGGCCATTTAGTCAGCAGCAGCAGAAGTCCTGTGCCTGGACGCTCCAACAGCGGCCAGACACAAGCAGAAGCAGAAGCAGCAGAAGCAGCAGCAGCACCACCTTTTGTTTTTTGGCTGCAGCAGCAGCAAGGCCCACAGGGCTGGCTAGCTGGCTAGCCAGCAAGCAGGTAGCAATGAAAGTAGGAATCTTTCTT
Organism: Hyla sarda; assembly: GCF_029499605.1. NCBI lineage: Eukaryota > Metazoa > Chordata > Amphibia > Anura > Hylidae > Hyla > Hyla sarda. The sequence goes on along the minus strand of NW_026610454.1, from coordinate 70,032 downwards.
TTTAACCCTGTAAGGGGGTGGTGCACTGTACCCGAAGATACTGCCATATCGGGTCAATGCATAGGGCGACGGAAGCAAGCTTCGAAATCGGCCCCCGTTCTCAAAAATCCATTTAATATATGGTCCCCAGATAGGGGACGTATCAGATATTAAACTGATAAGAACAGATACTACACTTGATCTTAGCCAAAAGGCCGAGAAGCGATAACCGTGAAAGGGGCGGGCCCAACAAGGTGCCCTTCATGGGCACTATCACTGCTTGCCGTCAGGGAGGCTGCCAGACAATTTTCCATGCACACTCTGGGCTGGGGGGCAGTCAACCACCAGTACACACAGCAGAACCTAAATCCATACCATTATTGCTAAGCAGCAAGACAGGGGCCCATTGCACTCCCACGGGGCCTTTTTAAATGCAATCCATAACCCGGATTTGCCAGGAACCCTTCTTACTCCTCCTACTTGCATGTGACACTGGGCTTAGGATCTGCATAGGAAACACACACACAAGCACACACCTACCTTTGTTGCCTGCAGATGCCTCCTTGGCTGTCCCCAAACGGTATCAAACCAACACCCACGGGAAGCTGTAAGCATAGAGGACATGCCTGCACCCCATTGGACTTACCTGTGTGGGTTAAACCCGGGTTATTTGACAACCTATGGCGGTGATGGTTCTGCTCAGGCAGAGCAGTGCTGATGCTCCTCATAAAGCTGTCGCTGCTGTGAAGGTTCTAGGTGACATCACAAATCCCTATGGTTACATACACAACAAAGCTGGGTTGTTGTTGTTTACACTCTGCAAGGCCTGTGGAAGTGAGTGACATCATAGCACTGTAGTTCTGAGGGTTCTAGATGGATGCAACAATCTCCTGTTGCTTCTATGAAGGCCATAATAGACGACATCACCAAACAGCTCCATAGTCACATACACAGCAAAGGAGAGATGTTGTTTACACCTAGTGATGTCAGTGGTATTGAGTGACATCACAGCACAGTGCTAAGGCTCCTGGGCCTGGACACAGCAGCGGCTGCAATATCTCAACGGAGAATACGTTTATATATATGTGTGTGTGTGCGCGTATATATATATATATATATATATATATATATATATATATATATATATTTCTCCGCCGAAATCACTTTTAAACCCATTTCCACCTTTTTTTCCCTTCTCTTCCTCTTACTTTTTTTTCACGTTTTTTTACGTTTTTCTCCTTTTCGCCTCTTTTCTGGGCGTATTATTCTTCTTTTTCTTCTTTTTTTTCGTCTAATGCATACCCCATCAGTGCAGCAATGCTTATTCAATACCGCCAGCAGATGGAGACACTGGGGGATAATTTTCTAAGGATTTATACTGATTTTTCCTGTCTGAATTTGTCGCACAGAAAGTTGCAGGCCAAATATGTGTGACATTTCTGCGACTTTAGCTTCTAGAGCATTTTTACAACATTATACATAGGTGCTGAATACATAAAAAGCGACTATTCAGCGACAGACAAGTCGCATCGGCTGAAAGTAGGCCAGAATGTCAGTCCATGTTGGAGCAGGTTTAGATACAGTCTAAAGTATAGATCTCAAAGTCTGTGCACAGAATTTAGCAAGGGCCTCGCACCTTCTGATGCATCAGATAGGTGCACAATAGCATAGCCTAACCCTCTGTACTTTGGTCTATATTGATGCGGGACATAGACAGCCAGCTGATGACCAATCCATTAGTGCAATGGATGGCTGGAAGCATTTGTCTTTGCCTTTGCAATACCACAGAAGCAATGCATGGTCAATGTACAGCAATGACACACCTGTGTGAACAGCCAGGAGACCCCCCCCCCCCCCCATGTTATGTTACATAGTTACATAGTTAGTACGGTCGAAAAAAGACATATGTCCATCAAGTTCAACCAGGGAATTAAGGGGTAGGGGTGTGGCGCGATATTGGGGAAGGGATGAGATTTTATATTTCTTCATAAGCATTAATCTTATTTTGTCAATTAGGAACATTCAGCACCCACCCGCTATCAAGGCAGCTGCCTATCATGTCATGCCCTACCTGCACAGGTGTGCTGGCTACTCAAATGATCCAATTAAGGAGGCCATTTAGTCAGCAGCAGCAGAAGTCCTGTGCCTGGACGCTCCAACAGCGGCCAGACACAAGCAGAAGCAGAAGCAGCAGAAGCAGCAGCAGCACCACCTTTTGTTTTCTGGCTGCAGCAGCAGCAAGGCCCACAGGGCTGGCTAGCTGGCTAGCCAGCAAGCAGGTAGCAATGAAAGTAGGAATCTTTCTTTTTAACCCTGTAAGGGGGTGGTGCACTGTACCCGAAGATACTGCCATATCGGGTCAATGCATAGGGCGACGGAAGCAAGCTTCGAAATCGGCCCCCGTTCTCAAAAATCCATTTAATATATGGTCCCCAGATAGGGGACGTATCAGATATTAAACTGATAAGAACAGATACTACACTTGATCTTAGCCAAAAGGCCGAGAAGCGATAACCGTGAAAGGGGCGGGCCCAACAAGGTGCCCTTCATGGGCACTATCACTGCTTGCTGTCAGGGAGGCTGCCAGACAATTTTCCATGCACACTCTGGGCTGGGGGGCAGTCAACCACCAGTACACACAGCAGAACCTAAACCCATACCATTATTGCTAAGCAGCAAGACAGGGGCCCATTGCACTCCCACGGGGCCTTTTTAAATGCAATCCATAACCCGGATTTGCCAGGAACCCTTCTTACTCCTCCTACTTGCATGTGACACTGGGCTTAGGATCTGCATAGGAAACACACACACAAGCACACACCTACCTTTGTTGCCTGCAGATGCCTCCTTGGCTGTCCCCAAACGGTATCAAACCAACACCCACGGGAAGCTGTAAGCATAGAGGACATGCCTGCACCCCATTGGACTTACCTGTGTGGGTTAAACCCGGGTTATTTGACAACCTATGGCGGTGATGGTTCTGCTCAGGCAGAGCAGTGCTGATGCTCCTCATAAAGCTGTCGCTGCTGTGAAGGTTCTAGGTGACATCACAAATCCCTATGGTTACATACACAACAAAGCTGGGTTGTTGTTGTTTACACTCTGCAAGGCCTGTGGAAGTGAGTGACATCATAGCACTGTAGTTCTGAGGGTTCTAGATGGATGCAACAATCTCCTGTTGCTTCTATGAAGGCCATAATAGACGACATCACCAAACAGCTCCATAGTCACATACACAGCAAAGGAGAGATGTTGTTTACACCTAGTGATGTCAGTGGTATTGAGTGACATCACAGCACAGTGCTAAGGCTCCTGGGCCTGGACACAGCAGCGGCTGCAATATCTCAACGGAGAATACGTTTATATATATGTGTGTGTGTGCGCGTATATATATATATATATATATATATATATATATATATATATTTCTCCGCCGAAATCACTTTTAAACCCATTTCCACCTTTTTTTCCCTTCTCTTCCTCTTACTTTTTTTTCACGTTTTTTTACGTTTTTCTCCTTTTCGCCTCTTTTCTGGGCGTATAATTCTTCTTTTTCTTCTTTTTTTTCGTCTAATGGATACCCCATCAGTGCAGCAATGCTTATTCAATACCGCCAGCAGATGGAGACACTGGGGGATAATTTTCTAAGGATTTATACTGATTTTTCCTGTCTGAATTTGTCGCACAGAAAGTTGCAGGCCAAATATGTGTGACATTTCTGCGACTTTAGCTTCTAGAGCATTTTTACAACATTATACATAGGTGCTGAATACATAAAAAGCGACTGTTCAGCGACAGACAAGTCGCATCGGCTGAAAGTAGGCCAGAATGTCAGTCCATGTTGGAGCAGGTTTAGATACAGTCTAAAGTATAGATCTCAAAGTCTGTGCACAGAATTTAGCAAGGGCCTCGCACCTTCTGATGCATCAGGTAGGTGCACAATAGCATAGCCTAACCCTCTGTACTTTGGTCTATATCGATGCGGGACATAGACAGCCAGCTGATGACCAATCCATTAGTGCAATGGATGGCTGGAAGCATTTGTCTTTGCCTTTGCAATACCACAGAAGCAATGCATGGTCAATGTACAGCAATGACACACCTGTGTGAACAGCCAGGAGACCCCCCCCCCCCCCCCCCCCCCATGTTATGTTACATAGTTACATAGTTAGTACGGTCGAAAAAAGACATATGTCCATCAAGTTCAACCAGGGAATTAAGGGGTAGAGGTGTGGCGCGATATTGGGGAAGGGATGAGATTTTATATTTCTTCATAAGCATTAATCTTATTTTGTCAATTAGGAACATTCAGCACCCACCCGCTATCAAGGCAGCTGCCTATCATGTCATGCCCTACCTGCACAGGTGTGCTGGCTACTCAAATGATCCAATTAAGGAGGCCATTTAGTCAGCAGCAGCAGAAGTCCTGTGCCTGGACGCTCCAACAGCGGCCAGACACAAGCAGAAGCAGAAGCAGCAGAAGCAGCAGCAGCACCACCTTTTGTTTTTTGGCTGCTGCAGCAGCAGCAAGGCCCACAGGGCTGGCTAGCTGGCTAGCCAGAGAGCAGGTAGCAATGAAAGTAGGAATCTTTCTTTTTAACCCTGTAAGGGGGTGGTGCACTGTACCCGAAGATACTGCCATATCGGGTCAATGCATAGGGCGACGGAAGCAAGCTTCGAAATCGGCCCCCGTTCTCAAAAATCCATTTAATATATGGTCCCCAGATAGGGGACGTATCAGATATTAAACTGATAAGAACAGATACTACACTTGATCTTAGCCAAAAGGCCGAGAAGCGATAACCGTGAAAGGGGCGGGCCCAACAAGGTGCCCTTCATGGGCACTATCACTGCTTGCTGTCAGGGAGGCTGCCAGACAATTTTCCATGCACACTCTGGGCTGGGGGGCAGTCAACCACCAGTACACACAGCAGAACCTAAACCCATACCATTATTGCTAAGCAGCAAGACAGGGGCCCATTGCACTCCCACGGGGCCTTTTTAAATGCAATCCATAACCCGGATTTGCCAGGAACCCTTCTTACTCCTCCTACTTGCATGTGACACTGGGCTTAGGATCTGCATAGGAAACACACACACAAGCACACACCTACCTTTGTTGCCTGCAGATGCCTCCTTGGCTGTCCCCAAACGGTATCAAACCAACACCCACGGGAAGCTGTAAGCATAGAGGACATGCCTGCACCCCATTGGACTTACCTGTGTGGGTTAAACCCGGGTTATTTGACAACCTATGGCGGTGATGGTTCTGCTCAGGCAGAGCAGTGCTGATGCTCCTCATAAAGCTGTCGCTGCTGTGAAGGTTCTAGGTGACATCACAAATCCCTATGGTTACATACACAACAAAGCTGGGTTGTTGTTGTTTACACTCTGCAAGGCCTGTGGAAGTGAGTGACATCATAGCACTGTAGTTCTGAGGGTTCTAGATGGATGCAACAATCTCCTGTTGCTTCTATGAAGGCCATAATAGACGACATCACCAAACAGCTCCATAGTCACATACACAGCAAAGGAGAGATGTTGTTTACACCTAGTGATGTCAGTGGTATTGAGTGACATCACAGCACAGTGCTAAGGCTCCTGGGCCTGGACACAGCAGCGGCTGCAATATCTCAACGGAGAATACGTTTATATATATGTGTGTGTGTGCGCGTATATATATATATATATATATATATATATATATATATATATATATTTCTCCGCCGAAATCACTTTTAAACCCATTTCCACCTTTTTTTCCCTTCTCTTCCTCTTACTTTTTTTTCACGTTTTTTTACGTTTTTCTCCTTTTCGCCTCTTTTCTGGGCGTATTATTCTTCTTTTTCTTCTTTTTTTTCGTCTAATGCATACCCCATCAGTGCAGCAATGCTTATTCAATACCGCCAGCAGATGGAGACACTGGGGGATAATTTTCTAAGGATTTATACTGATTTTTCCTGTCTGAATTTGTCGCACAGAAAGTTGCAGGCCAAATATGTGTGACATTTCTGCGACTTTAGCTTCTAGAGCATTTTTACAACATTATACATAGGTGCTGAATACATAAAAAGCGACTGTTCAGCGACAGACAAGTCGCATCGGCTGAAAGTAGGCCAGAATGTCAGTCCATGTTGGAGCAGGTTTAGATACAGTCTAAAGTATAGATCTCAAAGTCTGTGCACAGAATTTAGCAAGGGCCTCGCACCTTCTGATGCATCAGGTAGGTGCACAATAGCATAGCCTAACCCTCTGTACTTTGGTCTATATTGATGCGGGACATAGACAGCCAGCTGATGACCAATCCATTAGTGCAATGGATGGCTGGAAGCATTTGTCTTTGCCTTTGCAATACCACAGAAGCAATGCATGGTCAATGTACAGCAATGACACACCTGTGTGAACAGCCAGGAGACCCCCCCCCCCATGTTATGTTACATAGTTACATAGTACGGTCGAAAAAAGACATATGTCCATCAAGTTCAACCAGGGAATTAAGGGGTAGGGGTGTGGCGCGATATTGGGGAAGGGATGAGATTTTATATTTCTTCATAAGCATTAATCTTATTTTGTCAATTAGGAACATTCAGCACCCACCCGCTATCAAGGCAGCTGCCTATCATGTCATGCCCTACCTGCACAGGTGTGCTGGCTACTCAAATGATCCAATTAAGGAGGCCATTTAGTCAGCAGCAGCAGAAGTCCTGTGCCTGGACGCTCCAACAGCGGCCAGACACAAGCAGAAGCAGAAGCAGCAGAAGCAGCAGCAGCACCACCTTTTGTTTTCTGGCTGCAGCAGCAGCAAGGCCCACAGGGCTGGCTAGCTGGCTAGCCAGCAAGCAGGTAGCAATGAAAGTAGGAATCTTTCTTTTTAACCCTGTAAGGGGGTGGTGCACTGTACCCGAAGATACTGCCATATCGGGTCAATGCATAGGGCGACGGAAGCAAGCTTCGAAATCGGCCCCCGTTCTCAAAAATCCATTTAATATATGGTCCCCAGATAGGGGACGTATCAGATATTAAACTGATAAGAACAGATACTACACTTGATCTTAGCCAAAAGGCCGAGAAGCGATAACCGTGAAAGGGGCGGGCCCAACAAGGTGCCCTTCATGGGCACTATCACTGCTTGCTGTCAGGGAGGCTGCCAGACAATTTTCCATGCACACTCTGGGCTGGGGGGCAGTCAACCACCAGTACACACAGCAGAACCTAAACCCATACCATTATTGCTAAGCAGCAAGACAGGGGCCCATTGCACTCCCACGGGGCCTTTTTAAATGCAATCCATAACCCGGATTTGCCAGGAACCCTTCTTACTCCTCCTACTTGCATGTGACACTGGGCTTAGGATCTGCATAGGAAACACACACACAAGCACACACCTACCTTTGTTGCCTGCAGATGCCTCCTTGGCTGTCCCCAAACGGTATCAAACCAACACCCACGGGAAGCTGTAAGCATAGAGGACATGCCTGCACCCCATTGGACTTACCTGTGTGGGTTAAACCCGGGTTATTTGACAACCTATGGCGGTGATGGTTCTGCTCAGGCAGAGCAGTGCTGATGCTCCTCATAAAGCTGTCGCTGCTGTGAAGGTTCTAGGTGACATCACAAATCCCTATGGTTACATACACAACAAAGCTGGGTTGTTGTTGTTTACACTCTGCAAGGCCTGTGGAAGTGAGTGACATCATAGCACTGTAGTTCTGAGGGTTCTAGATGGATGCAACAATCTCCTGTTGCTTCTATGAAGGCCATAATAGACGACATCACCAAACAGCTCCATAGTCACATACACAGCAAAGGAGAGATGTTGTTTACACCTAGTGATGTCAGTGGTATTGAGTGACATCACAGCACAGTGCTAAGGCTCCTGGGCCTGGACACAGCAGCGGCTGCAATATCTCAACGGAGAATACGTTTATATATATGTGTGTGTGTGCGCGTATATATATATATATATATATATATATATATATATATATTTCTCCGCCGAAATCACTTTTAAACCCATTTCCACCTTTTTTTCCCTTCTCTTCCTCTTACTTTTTTTTCACGTTTTTTTACGTTTTTCTCCTTTTCGCCTCTTTTCTGGGCGTATAATTCTTCTTTTTCTTCTTTTTTTTCGTCTAATGGATACCCCATCAGTGCAGCAATGCTTATTCAATACCGCCAGCAGATGGAGACACTGGGGGATAATTTTCTAAGGATTTATACTGATTTTTCCTGTCTGAATTTGTCGCACAGAAAGTTGCAGGCCAAATATGTGTGACATTTCTGCGACTTTAGCTTCTAGAGCATTTTTACAACATTATACATAGGTGCTGAATACATAAAAAGCGACTGTTCAGCGACAGACAAGTCGCATCGGCTGAAAGTAGGCCAGAATGTCAGTCCATGTTGGAGCAGGTTTAGATACAGTCTAAAGTATAGATCTCAAAGTCTGTGCACAGAATTTAGCAAGGGCCTCGCACCTTCTGATGCATCAGGTAGGTGCACAATAGCATAGCCTAACCCTCTGTACTTTGGTCTATATCGATGCGGGACATAGACAGCCAGCTGATGACCAATCCATTAGTGCAATGGATGGCTGGAAGCATTTGTCTTTGCCTTTGCAATACCACAGAAGCAATGCATGGTCAATGTACAGCAATGACACACCTGTGTGAACAGCCAGGAGACCCCCCCCCCCCCCCCCCATGTTATGTTACATAGTTACATAGTTAGTACGGTCGAAAAAAGACATATGTCCATCAAGTTCAACCAGGGAATTAAGGGGTAGAGGTGTGGCGCGATATTGGGGAAGGGATGAGATTTTATATTTCTTCATAAGCATTAATCTTATTTTGTCAATTAGGAACATTCAGCACCCACCCGCTATCAAGGCAGCTGCCTATCATGTCATGCCCTACCTGCACAGGTGTGCTGGCTACTCAAATGATCCAATTAAGGAGGCCATTTAGTCAGCAGCAGCAGAAGTCCTGTGCCTGGACGCTCCAACAGCGGCCAGACACAAGCAGAAGCAGAAGCAGCAGAAGCAGCAGCAGCACCACCTTTTGTTTTTTGGCTGCTGCAGCAGCAGCAAGGCCCACAGGGCTGGCTAGCTGGCTAGCCAGAGAGCAGGTAGCAATGAAAGTAGGAATCTTTCTTTTTAACCCTGTAAGGGGGTGGTGCACTGTACCCGAAGATACTGCCATATCGGGTCAATGCATAGGGCGACGGAAGCAAGCTTCGAAATCGGCCCCCGTTCTCAAAAATCCATTTAATATATGGTCCCCAGATAGGGGACGTATCAGATATTAAACTGATAAGAACAGATACTACACTTGATCTTAGCCAAAAGGCCGAGAAGCGATAACCGTGAAAGGGGCGGGCCCAACAAGGTGCCCTTCATGGGCACTATCACTGCTTGCTGTCAGGGAGGCTGCCAGACAATTTTCCATGCACACTCTGGGCTGGGGGGCAGTCAACCACCAGTACACACAGCAGAACCTAAACCCATACCATTATTGCTAAGCAGCAAGACAGGGGCCCATTGCACTCCCACGGGGCCTTTTTAAATGCAATCCATAACCCGGATTTGCCAGGAACCCTTCTTACTCCTCCTACTTGCATGTGACACTGGGCTTAGGATCTGCATAGGAAACACACACACAAGCACACACCTACCTTTGTTGCCTGCAGATGCCTCCTTGGCTGTCCCCAAACGGTATCAAACCAACACCCACGGGAAGCTGTAAGCATAGAGGACATGCCTGCACCCCATTGGACTTACCTGTGTGGGTTAAACCCGGGTTATTTGACAACCTATGGCGGTGATGGTTCTGCTCAGGCAGAGCAGTGCTGATGCTCCTCATAAAGCTGTCGCTGCTGTGAAGGTTCTAGGTGACATCACAAATCCCTATGGTTACATACACAACAAAGCTGGGTTGTTGTTGTTTACACTCTGCAAGGCCTGTGGAAGTGAGTGACATCATAGCACTGTAGTTCTGAGGGTTCTAGATGGATGCAACAATCTCCTGTTGCTTCTATGAAGGCCATAATAGACGACATCACCAAACAGCTCCATAGTCACATACACAGCAAAGGAGAGATGTTGTTTACACCTAGTGATGTCAGTGGTATTGAGTGACATCACAGCACAGTGCTAAGGCTCCTGGGCCTGGACACAGCAGCGGCTGCAATATCTCAACGGAGAATACGTTTATATATATGTGTGTGTGTGCGCGTATATATATATATATATATATATATATATATATATATATATATATTTCTCCGCCGAAATCACTTTTAAACCCATTTCCACCTTTTTTTCCCTTCTCTTCCTCTTACTTTTTTTTCACGTTTTTTTACGTTTTTCTCCTTTTCGCCTCTTTTCTGGGCGTATTATTCTTCTTTTTCTTCTTTTTTTTCGTCTAATGCATACCCCATCAGTGCAGCAATGCTTATTCAATACCGCCAGCAGATGGAGACACTGGGGGATAATTTTCTAAGGATTTATACTGATTTTTCCTGTCTGAATTTGTCGCACAGAAAGTTGCAGGCCAAATATGTGTGACATTTCTGCGACTTTAGCTTCTAGAGCATTTTTACAACATTATACATAGGTGCTGAATACATAAAAAGCGACTGTTCAGCGACAGACAAGTCGCATCGGCTGAAAGTAGGCCAGAATGTCAGTCCATGTTGGAGCAGGTTTAGATACAGTCTAAAGTATAGATCTCAAAGTCTGTGCACAGAATTTAGCAAGGGCCTCGCACCTTCTGATGCATCAGGTAGGTGCACAATAGCATAGCCTAACCCTCTGTACTTTGGTCTATATTGATGCGGGACATAGACAGCCAGCTGATGACCAATCCATTAGTGCAATGGATGGCTGGAAGCATTTGTCTTTGCCTTTGCAATACCACAGAAGCAATGCATGGTCAATGTACAGCAATGACACACCTGTGTGAACAGCCAGGAGACCCCCCCCCCCCCCATGTTATGTTACATAGTTACATAGTTAGTACGGTCGAAAAAAGACATATGTCCATCAAGTTCAACCAGGGAATTAAGGGGTAGGGGTGTGGCGCGATATTGGGGAAGGGATGAGATTTTATATTTCTTCATAAGCATTAATCTTATTTTGTCAATTAGGAACATTCAGCACCCACCCGCTATCAAGGCAGCTGCCTATCATGTCATGCCCTACCTGCACAGGTGTGCTGGCTACTCAAATGATCCAATTAAGGAGGCCATTTAGTCAGCAGCAGCAGAAGTCCTGTGCCTGGACGCTCCAACAGCGGCCAGACACAAGCAGAAGCAGAAGCAGCAGAAGCAGCAGCAGCACCACCTTTTGTTTTTTGGCTGCAGCAGCAGCAAGGCCCACAGGGCTGGCTAGCTGGCTAGCCAGCAAGCAGGTAGCAATGAAAGTAGGAATCTTTCTTTTTAACCCTGTAAGGGGGTGGTGCACTGTACCCGAAGATACTGCCATATCGGGTCAATGCATAGGGCGACGGAAGCAAGCTTCGAAATCGGCCCCCGTTCTCAAAAATCCATTTAATATATGGTCCCCAGATAGGGGACGTATCAGATATTAAACTGATAAGAACAGATACTACACTTGATCTTAGCCAAAAGGCCGAGAAGCGATAACCGTGAAAGGGGCGGGCCCAACAAGTTGCCCTTCATGGGCACTATCACTGCTTGCTGTCAGGGAGGCTGCCAGACAATTTTCCATGCACACTCTGGGCTGGGGGGCAGTAAACCACCAGTACACACAGCAGAACCTAAACCCATACCATTATTGCTAAGCAGCAAGACAGGGGCCCATTGCACTCCCACGGGGCCTTTTTAAATGCAATCCATAACCCGGATTTGCCAGGAACCCTTCTTACTCCTCCTACTTGCATGTGACACTGGGCTTAGGATCTGCATAGGAAACACACACACAAGCACACACCTACCTTTGTTGCCTGCAGATGCCTCCTTGGCTGTCCCCAAACGGTATCAAACCAACACCCACGGGAAGCTGTAAGCATAGAGGACATGCCTGCACCCCATTGGACTTACCTGTGTGGGTTAAACCCGGGTTATTTGACAACCTATGGCGGTGATGGTTCTGCTCAGGCAGAGCAGTGCTGATGCTCCTCATAAAGCTGTCGCTGCTGTGAAGGTTCTAGGTGACATCACAAATCCCTATGGTTACATACACAACAAAGCTGGGTTGTTGTTGTTTACACTCTGCAAGGCCTGTGGAAGTGAGTGACATCATAGCACTGTAGTTCTGAGGGTTCTAGATGGATGCAACAATCTCCTGTTGCTTCTATGAAGGCCATAATAGACGACATCACCAAACAGCTCCATAGTCACATACACAGCAAAGGAGAGATGTTGTTTACACCTAGTGATGTCAGTGGTATTGAGTGACATCACAGCACAGTGCTAAGGCTCCTGGGCCTGGACACAGCAGCGGCTGCAATATCTCAACGGAGAATACGTTTATATATATGTGTGTGTGTGCGCGTATATATATATATATATATATATATATATATATATTTCTCCGCCGAAATCACTTTTAAACCCATTTCCACCTTTTTTTCCCTTCTCTTCCTCTTACTTTTTTTTCACGTTTTTTTACGTTTTTCTCCTTTTCGCCTCTTTTCTGGGCGTATTATTCTTCTTTTTCTTCTTTTTTTTCGTCTAATGGATACCCCATCAGTGCAGCAATGCTTATTCAATACCGCCAGCAGATGGAGACACTGGGGGATAATTTTCTAAGGATTTATACTGATTTTTCCTGTCTGAATTTGTCGCACAGAAAGTTGCAGGCCAAATATGTGTGACATTTCTGCGACTTTAGCTTCTAGAGCATTTTTACAACATTATACATAGGTGCTGAATACATAAAAAGCGACTGTTCAGCGACAGACAAGTCGCATCGGCTGAAAGTAGGCCAGAATGTCAGTCCATGTTGGAGCAGGTTTAGATACAGTCTAAAGTATAGATCTCAAAGTCTGTGCACAGAATTTAGCAAGGGCCTCGCACCTTCTGATGCATCAGGTAGGTGCACAATAGCATAGCCTAACCCTCTGTACTTTGGTCTATATTGATGCGGGACATAGACAGCCAGCTGATGACCAATCCATTAGTGCAATGGATGGCTGGAAGCATTTGTCTTTGCCTTTGCAATACCACAGAAGCAATGCATGGTCAATGTACAGCAATGACACACCTGTGTGAACAGCCAGGAGACCCCCCCCCCCCCCATGTTATGTTACATAGTTACATAGTTAGTACGGTCGAAAAAAGACATATGTCCATCAAGTTCAACCAGGGAATTAAGGGGTAGGGGTGTGGCGCGATATTGGGGAAGGGATGAGATTTTATATTTCTTCATAAGCATTAATCTTATTTTGTCAATTAGGAACATTCAGCACCCACCCGCTATCAAGGCAGCTGCCTATCATGTCATGCCCTACCTGCACAGGTGTGCTGGCTACTCAAATGATCCAATTAAGGAGGCCATTTAGTCAGCAGCAGCAGAAGTCCTGTGCCTGGACGCTCCAACAGCGGCCAGACACAAGCAGAAGCAGAAGCAGCAGAAGCACCACCTTTTGTTTTTTGGCTGCAGCAGCAGCAAGGCCCACAGGGCTGGCTAGCTGGCTAGCCAGCAAGCAGGTAGCAATGAAAGTAGGAATCTTTCTTTTTAACCCTGTAAGGGGGTGGTGCACTGTACCCGAAGATACTGCCATATCGGGTCAATGCATAGGGCGACGGAAGCAAGCTTCGAAATCGGCCCCCGTTCTCAAAAATCCATTTAATATATGGTCCCCAGATAGGGGACGTATCAGATATTAAACTGATAAGAACAGATTTTTTTTTTTTTTTTTTTTTTTATCTAAAGCCGAGGAACGTGCTTTCGATTCACCCAAAGTGCAAGAAAAAGTGCAAACGTGTTACACTAAAAAAAACGTGCACAAAGGATGCGGTCTATCGCAAGCCCTTCTCCGATAGGAGAGAGGCCCCCCAACAAACCTTACCCTTCGCCTCCGGACCAAAAGGTACCTGCGAGGTTCCAGGTTCGATGTCCCTTTTCGCCAAAGCTACTAGGGGACCACAAATGCTCCCGGCATCCCCCTTGGCGTTGGCCAAGGTATCTGCCCGCAGAGCCGATTACGGTAGGTACCCTGCCAAAGCAGGGGTACCCGGGGTGTTTGCAGGGAGGTGCGGAACCTAATGGCCACACACACCTCCCCTAGACCGCCAGGAGGGACACCCAGAAGGGCTACCGCATCCTGACAAATCCTGTGAACACACAACACGCAAAAAGTGACACAGTGAGACAAAAAAATAAATAAATAAGTGAATGTGTGCAGATATACTGCCCGGACATCCGGCCGGATCTATAAAAATTTCTCTGATCCTAGCCAGAAGGCCGGGAATCAAGAGGTGAGTGCCACAAGGTGAAGAGATTATGGTGCCCGTGCTTCAACTCAGTGAGCCTATTCTCCCAGTGAGTTTCGGCACCTCGGGGTCACCACTCCCCGAGGCACAAAAGTACCTCGGCTCTAGACCCTCTCAGCCTCATGGCGAGACCCGGAGGGAACAGGTCACATCGGGGCAGCCGTCGAGCTGATTCCTCAGAACCAGCCCCGGAAAGCCCTGGTACACCTGCATCCTCCATGCAGCACCCATCCCCACCAGCATGAAAACTGATAAGAACAGATACTACACTTGATCTTAGCCAAAAGGCCGAGAAGCGATAACCGTGAAAGGGGCGGGCCCAACAAGGTGCCCTTCATGGGCACTATCACTGCTTGCTGTCAGGGAGGCTGCCAGACAATTTTCCATGCACACTCTGGGCTGGGGGGCAGTCAACCACCAGTACACACAGCAGAACCTAAACCCATACCATTATTGCTAAGCAGCAAGACAGGGGCCCATTGCACTCCCACGGGGCCTTTTTAAATGCAATCCATAACCCGGATTTGCCAGGAACCCTTCTTACTCCTCCTACTTGCATGTGACACTGGGCTTAGGATCTGCATAGGAAACACACACACAAGCACACACCTACCTTTGTTGCCTGCAGATGCCTCCTTGGCTGTCCCCAAACGGTATCAAACCAACACCCACGGGAAGCTGTAAGCATAGAGGACATGCCTGCACCCCATTGGACTTACCTGTGTGGGTTAAACCCGGGTTATTTGACAACCTATGGCGGTGATGGTTCTGCTCAGGCAGAGCAGTGCTGATGCTCCTCATAAAGCTGTCGCTGCTGTGAAGGTTCTAGGTGACATCACAAATCCCTATGGTTACATACACAACAAAGCTGGGTTGTTGTTGTTTACACTCTGCAAGGCCTGTGGAAGTGAGTGACATCATAGCACTGTAGTTCTGAGGGTTCTAGATGGATGCAACAATCTCCTGTTGCTTCTATGAAGGCCATAATAGACGACATCACCAAACAGCTCCATAGTCACATACACAGCAAAGGAGAGATGTTGTTTACACCTAGTGATGTCAGTGGTATTGAGTGACATCACAGCACAGTGCTAAGGCTCCTGGGCCTGGACACAGCAGCGGCTGCAATATCTCAACGGAGAATACGTTTATATATATGTGTGTGTGTGCGCGTATATATATATATATATATATATATATATATATATTTCTCCGCCGAAATCACTTTTAAACCCATTTCCACCTTTTTTTCCCTTCTCTTCCTCTTACTTTTTTTTCACGTTTTTTTACGTTTTTCTCCTTTTCGCCTCTTTTCTGGGCGTATTATTCTTCTTTTTCTTCTTTTTTTTCGTCTAATGCATACCCCATCAGTGCAGCAATGCTTATTCAATACCGCCAGCAGATGGAGACACTGGGGGATAATTTTCTAAGGATTTATACTGATTTTTCCTGTCTGAATTTGTCGCACAGAAAGTTGCAGGCCAAATATGTGTGACATTTCTGCGACTTTAGCTTCTAGAGCATTTTTACAACATTATACATAGGTGCTGAATACATAAAAAGCGACTGTTCAGCGACAGACAAGTCGCATCGGCTGAAAGTAGGCCAGAATGTCAGTCCATGTTGGAGCAGGTTTAGATACAGTCTAAAGTATAGATCTCAAAGTCTGTGCACAGAATTTAGCAAGGGCCTCGCACCTTCTGATGCATCAGGTAGGTGCACAATAGCATAGCCTAACCCTCTGTACTTTGGTCTATATTGATGCGGGACATAGACAGCCAGCTGATGACCAATCCATTAGTGCAATGGATGGCTGGAAGCATTTGTCTTTGCCTTTGCAATACCACAGAAGCAATGCATGGTCAATGTACAGCAATGACACACCTGTGTGAACAGCCAGGAGACCCCCCCCCCCCCCATGTTATGTTACATAGTTACATAGTTAGTACGGTCGAAAAAAGACATATGTCCATCAAGTTCAACCAGGGAATTAAGGGGTAGAGGTGTGGCGCGATATTGGGGAAGGGATGAGATTTTATATTTCTTCATAAGCATTAATCTTATTTTGTCAATTAGGAACATTCAGCACCCACCCGCTATCAAGGCAGCTGCCTATCATGTCATGCCCTACCTGCACAGGTGTGCTGGCTACTCAAATGATCCAATTAAGGAGGCCATTTAGTCAGCAGCAGCAGAAGTCCTGTGCCTGGACGCTCCAACAGCGGCCAGACACAAGCAGAAGCAGAAGCAGCAGAAGCAGCAGCAGCACCACCTTTTGTTTTTTGGCTGCAGCAGCAGCAAGGCCCACAGGGCTGGCTAGCTGGCTAGCCAGCAAGCAGGTAGCAATGAAAGTAGGAATCTTTCTTTTTAACCCTGTAAGGGGGTGGTGCACTGTACCCGAAGATACTGCCATATCGGGTCAATGCATAGGGCGACGGAAGCAAGCTTCGAAATCGGCCCCCGTTCTCAAAAATCCATTTAATATATGGTCCCCAGATAGGGGACGTATCAGATATTAAACTGATAAGAACAGATACTACACTTGATCTTAGCCAAAAGGCCGAGAAGCGATAACCGTGAAAGGGGCGGGCCCAACAAGGTGCCCTTCATGGGCACTATCACTGCTTGCTGTCAGGGAGGCTGCCAGACAATTTTCCATGCACACTCTGGGCTGGGGGGCAGTCAACCACCAGTACACACAGCAGAACCTAAACCCATACCATTATTGCTAAGCAGCAAGACAGGGGCCCATTGCACTCCCACGGGGCCTTTTTAAATGCAATCCATAACCCGGATTTGCCAGGAACCCTTCTTACTCCTCCTACTTGCATGTGACACTGGGCTTAGGATCTGCATAGGAAACACACACACAAGCACACACCTACCTTTGTTGCCTGCAGATGCCTCCTTGGCTGTCCCCAAACGGTATCAAACCAACACCCACGGGAAGCTGTAAGCATAGAGGACATGCCTGCACCCCATTGGACTTACCTGTGTGGGTTAAACCCGGGTTATTTGACAACCTATGGCGGTGATGGTTCTGCTCAGGCAGAGCAGTGCTGATGCTCCTCATAAAGCTGTCGCTGCTGTGAAGGTTCTAGGTGACATCACAAATCCCTATGGTTACATACACAACAAAGCTGGGTTGTTGTTGTTTACACTCTGCAAGGCCTGTGGAAGTGAGTGACATCATAGCACTGTAGTTCTGAGGGTTCTAGATGGATGCAACAATCTCCTGTTGCTTCTATGAAGGCCATAATAGACGACATCACCAAACAGCTCCATAGTCACATACACAGCAAAGGAGAGATGTTGTTTACACCTAGTGATGTCAGTGGTATTGAGTGACATCACAGCACAGTGCTAAGGCTCCTGGGCCTGGACACAGCAGCGGCTGCAATATCTCAACGGAGAATACGTTTATATATATGTGTGTGTGTGCGCGTATATATATATATATATATATATATATATATATATATATATATTTCTCCGCCGAAATCACTTTTAAACCCATTTCCACCTTTTTTTCCCTTCTCTTCCTCTTACTTTTTTTTCACGTTTTTTTACGTTTTTCTCCTTTTCGCCTCTTTTCTGGGCGTATTATTCTTCTTTTTCTTCTTTTTTTTCGTCTAATGCATACCCCATCAGTGCAGCAATGCTTATTCAATACCGCCAGCAGATGGAGACACTGGGGGATAATTTTCTAAGGATTTATACTGATTTTTCCTGTCTGAATTTGTCGCACAGAAAGTTGCAGGCCAAATATGTGTGACATTTCTGCGACTTTAGCTTCTAGAGCATTTTTACAACATTATACATAGGTGCTGAATACATAAAAAGCGACTGTTCAGCGACAGACAAGTCGCATCGGCTGAAAGTAGGCCAGAATGTCAGTCCATGTTGGAGCAGGTTTAGATACAGTCTAAAGTATAGATCTCAAAGTCTGTGCACAGAATTTAGCAAGGGCCTCGCACCTTCTGATGCATCAGGTAGGTGCACAATAGCATAGCCTAACCCTCTGTACTTTGGTCTATATTGATGCGGGACATAGACAGCCAGCTGATGACCAATCCATTAGTGCAATGGATGGCTGGAAGCATTTGTCTTTGCCTTTGCAATACCACAGAAGCAATGCATGGTCAATGTACAGCAATGACACACCTGTGTGAACAGCCAGGAGACCCCCCCCCCCCCCCCCCCATGTTATGTTACATAGTTACATAGTTAGTACGGTCGAAAAAAGACATATGTCCATCAAGTTCAACCAGGGAATTAAGGGGTAGGGGTGTGGCGCGATATTGGGGAAGGGATGAGATTTTATATTTCTTCATAAGCATTAATCTTATTTTGTCAATTAGGAACATTCAGCACCCACCCGCTATCAAGGCAGCTGCCTATCATGTCATGCCCTACCTGCACAGGTGTGCTGGCTACTCAAATGATCCAATTAAGGAGGCCATTTAGTCAGCAGCAGCAGAAGTCCTGTGCCTGGACGCTCCAACAGCGGCCAGACACAAGCAGAAGCAGAAGCAGCAGAAGCAGCAGCAGCACCACCTTTTGTTTTTTGGCTGCAGCAGCAGCAAGGCCCACAGGGCTGGCTAGCTGGCTAGCCAGCAAGCAGGTAGCAATGAAAGTAGGAATCTTTCTTTTTAACCCTGTAAGGGGGTGGTGCACTGTACCCGAAGATACTGCCATATCGGGTCAATGCATAGGGCGACGGAAGCAAGCTTCGAAATCGGCCCCCGTTCTCAAAAATCCATTTAATATATGGTCCCCAGATAGGGGACGTATCAGATATTAAACTGATAAGAACAGATACTACACTTGATCTTAGCCAAAAGGCCGAGAAGCGATAACCGTGAAAGGGGCGGGCCCAACAAGTTGCCCTTCATGGGCACTATCACTGCTTGCTGTCAGGGAGGCTGCCAGACAATTTTCCATGCACACTCTGGGCTGGGGGGCAGTCAACCACCAGTACACACAGCAGAACCTAAACCCATACCATTATTGCTAAGCAGCAAGACAGGGGCCCATTGCACTCCCACGGGGCCTTTTTAAATGCAATCCATAACCCGGATTTGCCAGGAACCCTTCTTACTCCTCCTACTTGCATGTGACACTGGGCTTAGGATCTGCATAGGAAACACACACACAAGCACACACCTACCTTTGTTGCCTGCAGATGCCTCCTTGGCTGTCCCCAAACGGTATCAAACCAACACCCACGGGAAGCTGTAAGCATAGAGGACATGCCTGCACCCCATTGGACTTACCTGTGTGGGTTAAACCCGGGTTATTTGACAACCTATGGCGGTGATGGTTCTGCTCAGGCAGAGCAGTGCTGATGCTCCTCATAAAGCTGTCGCTGCTGTGAAGGTTCTAGGTGACATCACAAATCCCTATGGTTACATACACAACAAAGCTGGGTTGTTGTTGTTTACACTCTGCAAGGCCTGTGGAAGTGAGTGACATCATAGCACTGTAGTTCTGAGGGTTCTAGATGGATGCAACAATCTCCTGTTGCTTCTATGAAGGCCATAATAGACGACATCACCAAACAGCTCCATAGTCACATACACAGCAAAGGAGAGATGTTGTTTACACCTAGTGATGTCAGTGGTATTGAGTGACATCACAGCACAGTGCTAAGGCTCCTGGGCCTGGACACAGCAGCGGCTGCAATATCTCAACGGAGAATACGTTTATATATATGTGTGTGTGTGCGCGTATATATATATATATATATATATATATATATATATATATATATATTTCTCCGCCGAAATCACTTTTAAACCCATTTCCACCTTTTTTTCCCTTCTCTTCCTCTTACTTTTTTTTCACGTTTTTTTACGTTTTTCTCCCTTTCGCCTCTTTTCTGGGCGTATTATTCTTCTTTTTCTTCTTTTTTTTCGTCTAATGCATACCCCATCAGTGCAGCAATGCTTATTCAATACCGCCAGCAGATGGAGACACTGGGGGATAATTTTCTAAGGATTTATACTGATTTTTCCTGTCTGAATTTGTCGCACAGAAAGTTGCAGGCCAAATATGTGTGACATTTCTGCGACTTTAGCTTCTAGAGCATTTTTACAACATTATACATAGGTGCTGAATACATAAAAAGCGACTGTTCAGCGAGAGACAAGTCGCATCGGCTGAAAGTAGGCCAGAATGTCAGTCCATGTTGGAGCAGGTTTAGATACAGTCTAAAGTATAGATCTCAAAGTCTGTGCACAGAATTTAGCAAGGGCCTCGCACCTTCTGATGCATCAGGTAGGTGCACAATAGCATAGCCTAACCCTCTGTACTTTGGTCTATATTGATGCGGGACATAGACAGCCAGCTGATGACCAATCCATTAGTGCAATGGATGGCTGGAAGCATTTGTCTTTGCCTTTGCAATACCACAGAAGCAATGCATGGTCAATGTACAGCAATGACACACCTGTGTGAACAGCCAGGAGACCCCCCCCCCCCCCATGTTATGTTACATAGTTACATAGTTAGTACGGTCGAAAAAAGACATATGTCCATCAAGTTCAACCAGGGAATTAAGGGGTAGGGGTGTGGCGCGATATTGGGGAAGGGATGAGATTTTATATTTCTTCATAAGCATTAATCTTATTTTGTCAATTAGGAACATTCAGCACCCAACCGCTATCAAGGCAGCTGCCTATCATGTCATGCCCTACCTGCACAGGTGTGCTGGCTACTCAAATGATCCAATTAAGGAGGCCATTTAGTCAGCAGCAGCAGAAGTCCTGTGCCTGGACGCTCCAACAGCGGCCAGACACAAGCAGAAGCAGAAGCAGCAGAAGCAGCAGCAGCACCACCTTTTGTTTTTTGGCTGCAGCAGCAGCAAGGCCCACAGGGCTGGCTAGCTGGCTAGCCAGCAAGCAGGTAGCAATGAAAGTAGGAATCTTTCTTTTTAACCCTGTAAGGGGGTGGTGCACTGTACCCGAAGATACTGCCATATCGGGTCAATGCATAGGGCGACGGAAGCAAGCTTCGAAATCGGCCCCCGTTCTCAAAAATCCATTTAATATATGGTCCCCAGATAGGGGACGTATCAGATATTAAACTGATAAGAACAGATACTACACTTGATCTTAGCCAAAAGGCCGAGAAGCGATAACCGTGAAAGGGGCGGGCCCAACAAGGTGCCCTTCATGGGCACTATCACTGCTTGCTGTCAGGGAGGCTGCCAGACAATTTTCCATGCACACTCTGGGCTGGGGGGCAGTCAACCACCAGTACACACAGCAGAACCTAAACCCATACCATTATTGCTAAGCAGCAAGACAGGGGCCCATTGCACTCCCACGGGGCCTTTTTAAATGCAATCCATAACCCGGATTTGCCAGGAACCCTTCTTACTCCTCCTACTTGCATGTGACACTGGGCTTAGGATCTGCATAGGAAACACACACACAAGCACACACCTACCTTTGTTGCCTGCAGATGCCTCCTTGGCTGTCCCCAAACGGTATCAAACCAACACCCACGGGAAGCTGTAAGCATAGAGGACATGCCTGCACCCCATTGGACTTACCTGTGTGGGTTAAACCCGGGTTATTTGACAACCTATGGCGGTGATGGTTCTGCTCAGGCAGAGCAGTGCTGATGCTCCTCATAAAGCTGTCGCTGCTGTGAAGGTTCTAGGTGACATCACAAATCCCTATGGTTACATACACAACAAAGCTGGGTTGTTGTTGTTTACACTCTGCAAGGCCTGTGGAAGTGAGTGACATCATAGCACTGTAGTTCTGAGGGTTCTAGATGGATGCAACAATCTCCTGTTGCTTCTATGAAGGCCATAATAGACGACATCACCAAACAGCTCCATAGTCACATACACAGCAAAGGAGAGATGTTGTTTACACCTAGTGATGTCAGTGGTATTGAGTGACATCACAGCACAGTGCTAAGGCTCCTGGGCCTGGACACAGCAGCGGCTGCAATATCTCAACGGAGAATACGTTTATATATATGTGTGTGTGTGCGCGTATATATATATATATATATATATATATATATATATATATTTCTCCGCCGAAATCACTTTTAAACCCATTTCCACCTTTTTTTCCCTTCTCTTCCTCTTACTTTTTTTTCACGTTTTTTTACGTTTTTCTCCTTTTCGCCTCTTTTCTGGGCGTATTATTCTTCTTTTTCTTCTTTTTTTTCGTCTAATGCATACCCCATCAGTGCAGCAATGCTTATTCAATACCGCCAGCAGATGGAGACACTGGGGGATAATTTTCTAAGGATTTATACAGATTTTTCCTGTCTGAATTTGTCGCACAGAAAGTTGCAGGCCAAATATGTGTGACATTTCTGCGACTTTAGCTTCTAGAGCATTTTTACAACATTATACATAGGTGCTGAATACATAAAAAGCGACTGTTCAGCGACAGACAAGTCGCATCGGCTGAAAGTAGGCCAGAATGTCAGTCCATGTTGGAGCAGGTTTAGATACAGTCTAAAGTATAGATCTCAAAGTCTGTGCACAGAATTTAGCAAGGGCCTTGCACCTTCTGATGCATCAGGTAGGTGCACAATAGCATAGCCTAACCCTCTGTACTTTGGTCTATATTGATGCGGGACATAGACAGCCAGCTGATGACCAATCCATTAGTGCAATGGATGGCTGGAAGCATTTGTCTTTGCCTTTGCAATACCACAGAAGCAATGCATGGTCAATGTACAGCAATGACACACCTGTGTGAACAGCCAGGAGACCCCCCCCCCCCCCCCCATGTTATGTTACATAGTTACATAGTTAGTACGGTCGAAAAAAGACATATGTCCATCAAGTTCAACCAGGGAATTAAGGGGTAGGGGTGTGGCGCGATATTGGGGAAGGGATGAGATTTTATATTTCTTCATAAGCATTAATCTTATTTTGTCAATTAGGAACATTCAGCACCCACCCGCTATCAAGGCAGCTGCCTATCATGTCATGCCCTACCTGCACAGGTGTGCTGGCTACTCAAATGATCCAATTAAGGAGGCCATTTAGTCAGCAGCAGCAGAAGTCCTGTGCCTGGACGCTCCAACAGCGGCCAGACACAAGCAGAAGCAGAAGCAGCAGAAGCAGCAGCAGCACCACCTTTTGTTTTTTGGCTGCAGCAGCAGCAAGGCCCACAGGGCTGGCTAGCTGGCTAGCCAGCAAGCAGGTAGCAATGAAAGTAGGAATCTTTCTTTTTAACCCTGTAAGGGGGTGGTGCACTGTACCCGAAGATACTGCCATATCGGGTCAATGCATAGGGCGACGGAAGCAAGCTTCGAAATCGGCCCCCGTTCTCAAAAATCCATTTAATATATGGTCCCCAGATAGGGGACGTATCAGATATTAAACTGATAAGAACAGATACTACACTTGATCTTAGCCAAAAGGCCGAGAAGCGATAACCGTGAAAGGGGCGGGCCCAACAAGGTGCCCTTCATGGGCACTATCACTGCTTGCTGTCAGGGAGGCTGCCAGACAATTTTCCATGCACACTCTGGGCTGGGGGGCAGTCAACCACCAGTACACACAGCAGAACCTAAACCCATACCATTATTGCTAAGCAGCAAGACAGGGGCCCATTGCACTCCCACGGGGCCTTTTTAAATGCAATCCATAACCCGGATTTGCCAGGAACCCTTCTTACTCCTCCTACTTGCATGTGACACTGGGCTTAGGATCTGCATAGGAAACACACACACAAGCACACACCTACCTTTGTTGCCTGCAGATGCCTCCTTGGCTGTCCCCAAACGGTATCAAACCAACACCCACGGGAAGCTGTAAGCATAGAGGACATGCCTGCACCCCATTGGACTTACCTGTGTGGGTTAAACCCGGGTTATTTGACAACCTATGGCGGTGATGGTTCTGCTCAGGCAGAGCAGTGCTGATGCTCCTCATAAAGCTGTCGCTGCTGTGAAGGTTCTAGGTGACATCACAAATCCCTATGGTTACATACACAACAAAGCTGGGTTGTTGTTGTTTACACTCTGCAAGGCCTGTGGAAGTGAGTGACATCATAGCACTGTAGTTCTGAGGGTTCTAGATGGATGCAACAATCTCCTGTTGCTTCTATGAAGGCCATAATAGACGACATCACCAAACAGCTCCATAGTCACATACACAGCAAAGGAGAGATGTTGTTTACACCTAGTGATGTCAGTGGTATTGAGTGACATCACAGCACAGTGCTAAGGCTCCTGGGCCTGGACACAGCAGCGGCTGCAATATCTCAACGGAGAATACGTTTATATATATGTGTGTGTGTGCGCGTATATATATATATATATATATATATATATATATATATATATATATATATATTTCTCCGCCGAAATCACTTTTAAACCCATTTCCACCTTTTTTTCCCTTCTCTTCCTCTTACTTTTTTTTCACGTTTTTTTACGTTTTTCTCCCTTTCGCCTCTTTTCTGGGCGTATTATTCTTCTTTTTCTTCTTTTTTTTCGTCTAATGCATACCCCATCAGTGCAGCAATGCTTATTCAATACCGCCAGCAGATGGAGACACTGGGGGATAATTTTCTAAGGATTTATACTGATTTTTCCTGTCTGAATTTGTCGCACAGAAAGTTGCAGGCCAAATATGTGTGACATTTCTGCGACTTTAGCTTCTAGAGCATTTTTACAACATTATACATAGGTGCTGAATACATAAAAAGCGACTGTTCAGCGACAGACAAGTCGCATCGGCTGAAAGTAGGCCAGAATGTCAGTCCATGTTGGAGCAGGTTTAGATACAGTCTAAAGTATAGATCTCAAAGTCTGTGCACAGAATTTAGCAAGGGCCTCGCACCTTCTGATGCATCAGGTAGGTGCACAATAGCATAGCCTAACCCTCTGTACTTTGGTCTATATTGATGCGGGACATAGACAGCCAGCTGATGACCAATCCATTAGTGCAATGGATGGCTGGAAGCATTTGTCTTTGCCTTTGCAATACCACAGAAGCAATGCATGGTCAATGTACAGCAATGACACACCTGTGTGAACAGCCAGGAGACCCCCCCCCCCCCCCCCATGTTATGTTACATAGTTACATAGTTAGTACGGTCGAAAAAAGACATATGTCCATCAAGTTCAACCAGGGAATTAAGGGGTAGGGGTGTGGCGCGATATTGGGGAAGGGATGAGATTTTATATTTCTTCATAAGCATTAATCTTATTTTGTCAATTAGGAACATTCAGCACCCACCCGCTATCAAGGCAGCTGCCTATCATGTCATGCCCTACCTGCACAGGTGTGCTGGCTACTCAAATGATCCAATTAAGGAGGCCATTTAGTCAGCAGCAGCAGAAGTCCTGTGCCTGGACGCTCCAACAGCGGCCAGACACAAGCAGAAGCAGAAGCAGCAGAAGCAGCAGCAGCACCACCTTTTGTTTTTTGGCTGCAGCAGCAGCAAGGCCCACAGGGCTGGCTAGCTGGCTAGCCAGCAAGCAGGTAGCAATGAAAGTAGGAATCTTTCTTTTTAACCCTGTAAGGGGGTGGTGCACTGTACCCGAAGATACTGCCATATCGGGTCAATGCATAGGGCGACGGAAGCAAGCTTCGAAATCGGCCCCCGTTCTCAAAAATCCATTTAATATATGGTCCCCAGATAGGGGACGTATCAGATATTAAACTGATAAGAACAGATACTACACTTGATCTTAGCCAAAAGGCCGAGAAGCGATAACCGTGAAAGGGGCGGGCCCAACAAGGTGCCCTTCATGGGCACTATCACTGCTTGCTGTCAGGGAGGCTGCCAGACAATTTTCCATGCACACTCTGGGCTGGGGGGCAGTCAACCACCAGTACACACAGCAGAACCTAAACCCATACCATTATTGCTAAGCAGCAAGACAGGGGCCCATTGCACTCCCACGGGGCCTTTTTAAATGCAATCCATAACCCGGATTTGCCAGGAACCCTTCTTACTCCTCCTACTTGCATGTGACACTGGGCTTAGGATCTGCATAGGAAACACACACACAAGCACACACCTACCTTTGTTGCCTGCAGATGCCTCCTTGGCTGTCCCCAAACGGTATGAAACCAACACCCACGGGAAGCTGTAAGCATAGAGGACATGCCTGCACCCCATTGGACTTACCTGTGTGGGTTAAACCCGGGTTATTTGACAACCTATGGCGGTGATGGTTCTGCTCAGGCAGAGCAGTGCTGATGCTCCTCATAAAGCTGTCGCTGCTGTGAAGGTTCTAGGTGACATCACAAATCCCTATGGTTACATACACAACAAAGCTGGGTTGTTGTTGTTTACACTCTGCAAGGCCTGTGGAAGTGAGTGACATCATAGCACTGTAGTTCTGAGGGTTCTAGATGGATGCAACAATCTCCTGTTGCTTCTATGAAGGCCATAATAGACGACATCACCAAACAGCTCCATAGTCACATACACAGCAAAGGAGAGATGTTGTTTACACCTAGTGATGTCAGTGGTATTGAGTGACATCACAGCACAGTGCTAAGGCTCCTGGGCCTGGACACAGCAGCGGCTGCAATATCTCAACGGAGAATACGTTTATATATATGTGTGTGTGTGCGCGTATATATATATATATATATATATATATATATATATATATTTCTCCGCCGAAATCACTTTTAAACCCATTTCCACCTTTTTTTCCCTTCTCTTCCTCTTACTTTTTTTTCACGTTTTTTTACGTTTTTCTCCCTTTCGCCTCTTTTCTGGGCGTATTATTCTTCTTTTTCTTCTTTTTTTTCGTCTAATGCATACCCCATCAGTGCAGCAATGCTTATTCAATACCGCCAGCAGATGGAGACACTGGGGGATAATTTTCTAAGGATTTATACTGATTTTTCCTGTCTGAATTTGTCGCACAGAAAGTTGCAGGCCAAATATGTGTGACATTTCTGCGACTTTAGCTTCTAGAGCATTTTTACAACATTATACATAGGTGCTGAATACATAAAAAGCGACTGTTCAGCGACAGACAAGTCGCATCGGCTGAAAGTAGGCCAGAATGTCAGTCCATGTTGGAGCAGGTTTAGATACAGTCTAAAGTATAGATCTCAAAGTCTGTGCACAGAATTTAGCAAGGGCCTCGCACCTTCTGATGCATCAGGTAGGTGCACAATAGCATAGCCTAACCCTCTGTACTTTGGTCTATATTGATGCGGGACATAGACAGCCAGCTGATGACCAATCCATTAGTGCAATGGATGGCTGGAAGCATTTGTCTTTGCCTTTGCAATACCACAGAAGCAATGCATGGTCAATGTACAGCAATGACACACCTGTGTGAACAGCCAGGAGACCCCCCCCCCCCCCCCCATGTTATGTTACATAGTTACATAGTTAGTACGGTCG
Source organism: Hyla sarda (assembly GCF_029499605.1). Taxonomy (NCBI): domain Eukaryota; kingdom Metazoa; phylum Chordata; class Amphibia; order Anura; family Hylidae; genus Hyla; species Hyla sarda. The sequence continues at coordinate 42,226 of NW_026610454.1, read as the reverse complement.
AAAAAAGACATATGTCCATCAAGTTCAACCAGGGAATTAAGGGGTAGGGGTGTGGCGCGATATTGGGGAAGGGATGAGATTTTATATTTCTTCATAAGCATTAATCTTATTTTGTCAATTAGGAACATTCAGCACCCACCCGCTATCAAGGCAGCTGCCTATCATGTCATGCCCTACCTGCACAGGTGTGCTGGCTACTCAAATGATCCAATTAAGGAGGCCATTTAGTCAGCAGCAGCAGAAGTCCTGTGCCTGGACGCTCCAACAGCGGCCAGACACAAGCAGAAGCAGAAGCAGCAGAAGCAGCAGCAGCACCACCTTTTGTTTTTTGGCTGCAGCAGCAGCAAGGCCCACAGGGCTGGCTAGCTGGCTAGCCAGCAAGCAGGTAGCAATGAAAGTAGGAATCTTTCTTTTTAACCCTGTAAGGGGGTGGTGCACTGTACCCGAAGATACTGCCATATCGGGTCAATGCATAGGGCGACGGAAGCAAGCTTCGAAATCGGCCCCCGTTCTCAAAAATCCATTTAATATATGGTCCCCAGATAGGGGACGTATCAGATATTAAACTGATAAGAACAGATTTTTTTTTTTTTTTTTTTTTTAAGCCGAGGAACGTGCTTTCGATTCACCCAAAGTGCAAGAAAAAGTGCAAACGTGTTACACTAAAAAAACGTGCACAAAGGATGCGGTCTATCGCAAGCCCTTCTCCGATAGGAGAGAGGCCCCCCAACAAACCTTACCCTTCGCCTCCGGACCAAAAGGTACCTGCGAGGTTCCAGGTTCGATGTCCCTTTTCGCCGAAGCTACTAGGGGACCACAAATGCTCCCGGCATCCCCCTTGGCGTTAGCCAAGGTATCTGCCCGCAGAGCCGATTACGGTAGGTACCCTGCCAAAGCAGGAGTACCCGGGGTGTTTGCAGGGAGGTGCGGAACCTAATGGCCACACACACCTCCCCTAGACCGCCAGGAGGGACACCCAGAAGGGCTACCGCATCCTGACAAATCCTGTGAACACACAACACGCAAAAAGTGACACAGTGAGACAAAAAAGAAATAAATAAGTGAATGTGTGCAGATATACTGCCCGGACATCCGGCCGGATCTATAAAAATTTCTCTGATCCTAGCCAGAAGGCCGGGAATCAAGAGGTGAGTGCCACAAGGTGAAGAGATTATGGTGCCCGTGCTTCAACTCAGTGAGTCTATTCTCCCAGTGAGTTTCGGCACCTCGGGGTCACCACTCCCCGAGGCACAAAAGTACCTCGGCTCTAGACCCTCTCAGCCTCATGGCGAGACCCGGAGGGAACAGGTCACATCGGGGCAGCCGTCGAGCTGATTCCTCAGAACCAGCCCCGGAAAGCCCTGGTACACCTGCATCCTCCATGCAGCACCCATCCCCACCAGCATGAAAACTGATAAGAACAGATACTACACTTGATCTTAGCCAAAAGGCCGAGAAGCGATAACCGTGAAAGGGGCGGGCCCAACAAGGTGCCCTTCATGGGCACTATCACTGCTTGCTGTCAGGGAGGCTGCCAGACAATTTTCCATGCACACTCTGGGCTGGGGGGCAGTCAACCACCAGTACACACAGCAGAACCTAAACCCATACCATTATTGCTAAGCAGCAAGACAGGGGCCCATTGCACTCCCACGGGGCCTTTTTAAATGCAATCCATAACCCGGATTTGCCAGGAACCCTTCTTACTCCTCCTACTTGCATGTGACACTGGGCTTAGGATCTGCATAGGAAACACACACACAAGCACACACCTACCTTTGTTGCCTGCAGATGCCTCCTTGGCTGTCCCCAAACGGTATCAAACCAACACCCACGGGAAGCTGTAAGCATAGAGGACATGCCTGCACCCCATTGGACTTACCTGTGTGGGTTAAACCCGGGTTATTTGACAACCTATGGCGGTGATGGTTCTGCTCAGGCAGAGCAGTGCTGATGCTCCTCATAAAGCTGTCGCTGCTGTGAAGGTTCTAGGTGACATCACAAATCCCTATGGTTACATACACAACAAAGCTGGGTTGTTGTTGTTTACACTCTGCAAGGCCTGTGGAAGTGAGTGACATCATAGCACTGTAGTTCTGAGGGTTCTAGATGGATGCAACAATCTCCTGTTGCTTCTATGAAGGCCATAATAGACGACATCACCAAACAGCTCCATAGTCACATACACAGCAAAGGAGAGATGTTGTTTACACCTAGTGATGTCAGTGGTATTGAGTGACATCACAGCACAGTGCTAAGGCTCCTGGGCCTGGACACAGCAGCGGCTGCAATATCTCAACGGAGAATACGTTTATATATATGTGTGTGTGTGCGCGTATATATATATATATATATATATATATATATATATATATATATATATATTTCTCCGCCGAAATCACTTTTAAACCCATTTCCACCTTTTTTTCCCTTCTCTTCCTCTTACTTTTTTTTCACGTTTTTTTACGTTTTTCTCCCTTTCGCCTCTTTTCTGGGCGTATTATTCTTCTTTTTCTTCTTTTTTTTCGTCTAATGCATACCCCATCAGTGCAGCAATGCTTATTCAATACCGCCAGCAGATGGAGACACTGGGGGATAATTTTCTAAGGATTTATACTGATTTTTCCTGTCTGAATTTGTCGCACAGAAAGTTGCAGGCCAAATATGTGTGACATTTCTGCGACTTTAGCTTCTAGAGCATTTTTACAACATTATACATAGGTGCTGAATACATAAAAAGCGACTGTTCAGCGACAGACAAGTCGCATCGGCTGAAAGTAGGCCAGAATGTCAGTCCATGTTGGAGCAGGTTTAGATACAGTCTAAAGTATAGATCTCAAAGTCTGTGCACAGAATTTAGCAAGGGCCTCGCACCTTCTGATGCATCAGGTAGGTGCACAATAGCATAGCCTAACCCTCTGTACTTTGGTCTATATTGATGCGGGACATAGACAGCCAGCTGATGACCAATCCATTAGTGCAATGGATGGCTGGAAGCATTTGTCTTTGCCTTTGCAATACCACAGAAGCAATGCATGGTCAATGTACAGCAATGACACACCTGTGTGAACAGCCAGGAGACCCCCCCCCCCCCCCCATGTTATGTTACATAGTTACATAGTTAGTACGGTCGAAAAAAGACATATGTCCATCAAGTTCAACCAGGGAATTAAGGGGTAGGGGTGTGGCGCGATATTGGGGAAGGGATGAGATTTTATATTTCTTCATAAGCATTAATCTTATTTTGTCAATTAGGAACATTCAGCACCCACCCGCTATCAAGGCAGCTGCCTATCATGTCATGCCCTACCTGCACAGGTGTGCTGGCTACTCAAATGATCCAATTAAGGAGGCCATTTAGTCAGCAGCAGCAGAAGTCCTGTGCCTGGACGCTCCAACAGCGGCCAGACACAAGCAGAAGCAGAAGCAGCAGAAGCAGCAGCAGCACCACCTTTTGTTTTTTGGCTGCAGCAGCAGCAAGGCCCACAGGGCTGGCTAGCTGGCTAGCCAGCAAGCAGGTAGCAATGAAAGTAGGAATCTTTCTTTTTAACCCTGTAAGGGGGTGGTGCACTGTACCCGAAGATACTGCCATATCGGGTCAATGCATAGGGCGACGGAAGCAAGCTTCGAAATCGGCCCCCGTTCTCAAAAATCCATTTAATATATGGTCCCCAGATAGGGGACGTATCAGATATTAAACTGATAAGAACAGATACTACACTTGATCTTAGCCAAAAGGCCGAGAAGCGATAACCGTGAAAGGGGCGGGCCCAACAAGGTGCCCTTCATGGGCACTATCACTGCTTGCTGTCAGGGAGGCTGCCAGACAATTTTCCATGCACACTCTGGGCTGGGGGGCAGTCAACCACCAGTACACACAGCAGAACCTAAACCCATACCATTATTGCTAAGCAGCAAGACAGGGGCCCATTGCACTCCCACGGGGCCTTTTTAAATGCAATCCATAACCCGGATTTGCCAGGAACCCTTCTTACTCCTCCTACTTGCATGTGACACTGGGCTTAGGATCTGCATAGGAAACACACACAAGCACACACCTACCTTTGTTGCCTGCAGATGCCTCCTTGGCTGTCCCCAAACGGTATCAAACCAACACCCACGGGAAGCTGTAAGCATAGAGGACATGCCTGCACCCCATTGGACTTACCTGTGTGGGTTAAACCCGGGTTATTTGACAACCTATGGCGGTGATGGTTCTGCTCAGGCAGAGCAGTGCTGATGCTCCTCATAAAGCTGTCGCTGCTGTGAAGGTTCTAGGTGACATCACAAATCCCTATGGTTACATACACAACAAAGCTGGGTTGTTGTTGTTTACAGTCTGCAAGGCCTGTGGAAGTGAGTGACATCATAGCACTGTAGTTCTGAGGGTTCTAGATGGATGCAACAATCTCCTGTTGCTTCTATGAAGGCCATAATAGACGACATCACCAAACAGCTCCATAGTCACATACACAGCAAAGGAGAGATGTTGTTTACACCTAGTGATGTCAGTGGTATTGAGTGACATCACAGCACAGTGCTAAGGCTCCTGGGCCTGGACACAGCAGCGGCTGCAATATCTCAACGGAGAATACGTTTATATATATGTGTGTGTGTGCGCGTATATATATATATATATATATATATATATATATATATATATATATATTTCTCCGCCGAAATCACTTTTAAACCCATTTCCACCTTTTTTTCCCTTCTCTTCCTCTTACTTTTTTTTCACGTTTTTTTACGTTTTTCTCCTTTTCGCCTCTTTTCTGGGCGTATTATTCTTCTTTTTCTTCTTTTTTTTCGTCTAATGCATACCCCATCAGTGCAGCAATGCTTATTCAATACCGCCAGCAGATGGAGACACTGGGGGATAATTTTCTAAGGATTTATACTGATTTTTCCTGTCTGAATTTGTCGCACAGAAAGTTGCAGGCCAAATATGTGTGACATTTCTGCGACTTTAGCTTCTAGAGCATTTTTACAACATTATACATAGGTGCTGAATACATAAAAAGCGACTGTTCAGCGACAGACAAGTCGCATCGGCTGAAAGTAGGCCAGAATGTCAGTCCATGTTGGAGCAGGTTTAGATACAGTCTAAAGTATAGATCTCAAAGTCTGTGCACAGAATTTAGCAAGGGCCTCGCACCTTCTGATGCATCAGGTAGGTGCACAATAGCATAGCCTAACCCTCTGTACTTTGGTCTATATTGATGCGGGACATAGACAGCCAGCTGATGACCAATCCATTAGTGCAATGGATGGCTGGAAGCATTTGTCTTTGCCTTTGCAATACCACAGAAGCAATGCATGGTCAATGTACAGCAATGACACACCTGTGTGAACAGCCAGGAGACCCCCCCCCCCCCATGTTATGTTACATAGTTACATAGTTAGTACGGTCGAAAAAAGACATATGTCCATCAAGTTCAACCAGGGAATTAAGGGGTAGGGGTGTGGCGCGATATTGGGGAAGGGATGAGATTTTATATTTCTTTATAAGCATTAATCTTATTTTGTCAATTAGGAACATTCAGCACCCACCCGCTATCAAGGCAGCTGCCTATCATGTCATGCCCTACCTGCACAGGTGTGCTGGCTACTCAAATGATCCAATTAAGGAGGCCATTTAGTCAGCAGCAGCAGAAGTCCTGTGCCTGGACGCTCCAACAGCGGCCAGACACAAGCAGAAGCAGAAGCAGCAGAAGCAGCAGAAGCAGCAGCAGCACCACCTTTTGTTTTTTGGCTGCAGCAGCAGCAAGGCCCACAGGGCTGGCTAGCTGGCTAGCCAGCAAGCAGGTAGCAATGAAAGTAGGAATCTTTCTTTTTAACCCTGTAAGGGGGTGGTGCACTGTACCCGAAGATACTGCCATATCGGGTCAATGCATAGGGCGACGGAAGCAAGCTTCGAAATCGGCCCCCGTTCTCAAAAATCCATTTAATATATGGTCCCCAGATAGGGGACGTATCAGATATTAAACTGATAAGAACAGATTTTTTTTTTTTTTTTTTTTTTTCTTTTTCCTCAGTTACAGACTATTGTTTGGACGATCATCAGGTCACCTACCAAGACTCGTCACTTAAAACAATATCTGAAAAAACATCATACGGAAAAAACTAACTAAGGGAACCGAGTGCCAAGAAAAAGTGACCAAACAACAAAACAAAAAAACATGTCAAAAACAATCACAGAAATTGGTCAAAAACTTACAGCTTTCTCCTTTACGTACTTCTTATAAATTTTTCCATCGTGTATGCATCCAGATTTTCTCCGCTTCTTCTTCACCAATTCTCTTTTTGTCCAGTAGAAAGATAGTAAAAATCCTTCCTAAAAACAATCTTTTCAATTCCCTCGGAGAAATAACAACATTTTTAAAAACAAGCAAATTGCGTGAGTCCCATAAAACCTCTTTAAAAACAGAAAAAAGAATCCAATTAGTACGTGTATCTTCCTTTTTACTAAGATCTTGACCAATAAAAACTTTCTCAAAAGAAAAACTGTTATATCCAGTGAGTTGGATTAAAAACTTCTTTAAAAACATAAAAAAATATTTTGCATAAAAACAGTCCCAATAAAGGTGCACTAAGTCTTCTCTACCTCCACAACCCTCTCTTGGGCATCTGTCACTTATTCTCAAACCTCTTCCATTTAAAAAAGATCGGGTTGGGAGGCAGCCATGAAAGGACATCCAACTAACGTCTTTTTGTCTGTTTGATAGTCCAATAACTTTAAAAAACTTCCAAATCTTCACAGACTGAGCATTAGTGCAGAATGGTACTTCATATAATCTCTCATTTTTCCTTATTTCTTGTTCTATTTTCTTTTTATCAGGTTCACCTAAAGAGCTCAAACCAAATTGATCATTGAAAGACCTGAGGAGCACATAGAAGGTAGGTATCACATGTGCTATGGGTCTCCTCAAATCCCTCTCACACCAGCCCCATTTGGAAAACAACCATCCTGCAAGGTATTTACTCATGTCTGCCGTCCTATTATTGCACTGTATCAATTTAAAAATTAAAAGAAAATAGTGCACCTTTAAAAACAGATCAATGTTTGGAAAGTTATATCCGCCCAAATTCATACTCTTCATCACTTCTTCTCTTCTCATTTTCTCCATCTTAGACCCCCAGAAGAACACAAAAAGCTTCCTTGTGACTCTCCTAGTCCATAACTTCCCTGGAGGAAGCACCATAGCCGTATACAAGAGAAGCGGTAGGATTACAGACTTAATGATAAGAACTTTCCCTTTAAGTGACAAGTTCCTTAACCTCCAGAAGGATAGCTTCTTCTCAATTTTACTGTCCAAAGTCTCATAACTTTTCTTTCCTTTGAGGTCTTTATCAAATATCACTCCTAGCACTTCAATGTCTTCTTTTTCCTTAACACCATCCACTACTATATTCTCTTGGTTCCCAAAACTGCATAATTGGCACTTCCCCCAGTTCACATTCATCCCAGCCACACAACAAAAAATCCTCACATGCAAATTTACTCTGTTGAGATCTGCTTGGGATGTACAAGTAAAAACCACATCATCCATATAACTTAAAACCTTTAACTTACTACCATCACTACCTGGAATAAAAACACCACTCACACATTTATCTTTCTGCACATTCTTCAACAGGCCCTCTATAATGCATATAAACAGAATTGGGGAGAGTGGGCATCCCTGTCTGACTCCAGACAAGACATTAAAAGCAGGCCCCACATGCCCATTTACTAAAATCTGACTTGTCACCCCATGATAAAAACTCATAATAACAGATAATAACTTTTCTGGAATACCTAAGTGTTTTAAAGCAATGAACATAAAATCATGTGCAACCTTATCATAAGCCTTTTCGAAATCTATGGACTCAACAAACAGTGCATTCTTGTTAAAGTTACTGTAATAAATAGAGTCTCTTAAAAGCAATAAATTATCTGTTATTTTTCTTTTCGGTACTGCACAAACTTGGTATTCTCCCACAAGGTGGTCCACTACATCACTCAGTCTATTAGCCACAATCTTAGCAATTATCTTGTAGTCACAATTTAATAAAGTTATAGGTCTCCAATTTTTAAGATCTCTGCCATCACCTTTTTTATGAATTAATGTTATGACCCCTTTCTTCATAGATTCAGCTAAAACACCTGAGTTAAAAACATATTGCACCACCCGTGTAAACTCTTTACTTAAAATATTCCAGAACGCGGAATAAAACTCAGCGGGGAGACCATCACAGCCTGGTGTCTTCCCTTTGGCCATCTTATCCAGGGCCTGCTTGATCTCCCCTTCACTAACATCATCAATTAAAAAATCTACTTTTTCAACAGGAACATTATTCTCCAAAATATTACAATAATCATTCATCTCCGTCTCACTGGCTCTGCTCTTATTACTAAAGAGTGTCTCATAAAATCTGCCAATCTCCTTCACCATCTCCTCTCCAAAAACTTCCCCCGTAGGGGTAAAAACAGATTTAAAAACACCTTTAGCATTAAAACATTTTTTAAAGAAATACCGTGTACACTGCTCATTTTCTTCTAGGTGCTGCACTTTAGACTTATATACAATATTCCTTCCCTTTTCCAACAACCTTTTTTTCATCTCCCCCTTCACCTTAACAATCTCATCCTCCACCTCCACACCAACACGTTTAAACTTATAGAGAGTCTCTAACCGGGATACAAGCCTTTCATCACTCCTCCTCTTCTCTTGTGCTCTCTTTATGCAAAACATCTTAAAGAAATTAGAAAACTCTCCTTTAGCCCATTCCCACCACACTAAGACATTACTAAAATCAGGTTGTTTAGAAACACAGGATAAAAACACATGATTAAAACCAGCCATTACTTCCTCATCTTCCAATAGACTTACATTTAATTTCCAGAGCCCCCTCCCAAAATGAAGGGACTCTGTGACACTTATCTCAGCCGACACCATCTTGTGGTCTGAGAAAGTTGACATCATTTGATTGCACCGGACCACCTTAATCCCATCAGAGACCAGGATGTAATCGATCCGGGATTTACAGCGGCCACTATCTGATATGTACGTATATCTTTCATCAGTGCTAACCATCAGTCCAACATCAGTAAAATGCAAGTCTTGAATAATTTGATTTAAAACATTGGAAGTAATATCAGTTCTAACCTCAGCAGAGCTCTCACGATCATTGACGGATCTAATGCAGTTAAAATCGCCAACAATAATAGTATCTTCACGACCAGGGATAAAAAACTTAAGGGACTCTAAAAAAGACAAACGTGCTTGTTTTTCTGCTGGAGCATACACATTAAAAATTCTCATCCTCTGGCCCAAAACCTCAAAAATTAAAACCATACACCGACCAGGTACTAAAATTTGGCAATTTAAAACTTTAATGTCCCTGTTTCGCAATAAAATCCCCACACCTTCATTTTTGTTTTCTGCACATGTGGACCAGAAGGACTGCCCACACTTCCACTCATTTGCATAAGGTGCTGACTTTATTGCACACTCCTGTAAACATATCACATCACTTCTAACATTCTCAAGAATATCAAAAATTGCAGCTCTCCTAATTTCAGACTCAATACTTCTTACATTAATAGTTGTTACAACCAAAGTCATAATAACTAGGAAAAGAAAACCAAATGCTTTAAAATCCATCTTAACTTAGAAATTAACATTTTGGCCTTCAACTTTCCTATGTAAACTAGCAAAACAATCAGGCGACCCTATGTTAGAGTCCCTGTCTATTTCATTATCACTACCAAGAACAAGGGCTTCCTGATCCTCAGACCAGCTCCCTGTCTTACACCTTTTATTCACAACCTGCACATCCTCATCTTCCTCCTCCTCTTCTTCCTTACTGCGAGAAACTCTCTGACCAGGTGTTAGAGATCTCTGAGATGACCCAACAACTTCCATTCCCTCCTCCTCCCCCACAATTGGGTTTGGACATTCAATATCATCCATAGCCTCTTCACTAGAAAGAACATCACCATACACTGTCTCAATTTTCTCCACCACTTTCACTTTTTTTGCTTTTTTCTTTTTCACCAAGGTAAATTCACCTCCCACACCTGTCTCCTCACCAGTCACAGCAGTGGAAACACCCTCCTCCCCTGACCTCTCCTGAGTACTAATGTGCTCCACTATCACAGAACTTTCCTCAGCCACCTGTGCCACATTAACACTCACACTCACACTCTCACCAACTCCAGGAACAAACCTCCCTCCCCCTTTTTCTCTTTGTTCTCCTCTATTCCCAGCTGCATCAGCATAACTTCTCTTCTTTTTATACCACATATCACAGCCTCTTGCCAAATGTTCCTCACTTTTTCTTTTTTTTTAAGCCGAGGAACGTGCTTTCGATTCACCCAAAGTGCAAGAAAAAGTGCAAACGTGTTACACTAAAAAAACGTGCACAAAGGATGCGGTCTATCGCAAGCCCTTCTCCGATAGGAGAGAGGCCCCCCAACAAACCTTACCCTTCGCCTCCGGACCAAAAGGTACCTGCGAGGTTCCAGGTTCGATGTCCCTTTTCGCCGAAGCTACTAGGGGACCACAAATGCTCCCGGCATCCCCCTTGGCGTTAGCCAAGGTATCTGCCCGCAGAGCCGATTACGGTAGGTACCCTGCCAAAGCAGGAGTACCCGGGGTGTTTGCAGGGAGGTGCGGAACCTAATGGCCACACACACCTCCCCTAGACCGCCAGGAGGGACACCCAGAAGGGCTACCGCATCCTGACCAATCCTGTGAACACACAACACACAAAAAGTGACACAGTGAGACAAAAAAAGAAATAAATAAGTGAATGTGTGCAGATATACTGCCCGGACATCCGGCCGGATCTATAAAAATTTCTCTGATCCTAGCCAGAAGGCCGGGAATCAAGAGGTGAGTGCCACAAGGTGAAGAGATTATGGTGCCCGTGCTTCAACTCAGTGAGCCTATCCTCCCAGTGAGTTTCGGCACCTCGGGGTCACCACTCCCCGAGGCACAAAAGTACCTCGGCTCTAGACCCTCTCAGCCTCATGGCGAGACCCGGAGGGAACAGGTCACATCGGGGCAGCCGTCGAGCTGATTCCTCAGAACCAGCCCCGGAAAGCCCTGGTACACCTGCATCCTCCATGCAGCACCCATCCCCACCAGCATGAAAACTGATAAGAACAGATACTACACTTGATCTTAGCCAAAAGGCCGAGAAGCGATAACCGTGAAAGGGGCGGGCCCAACAAGGTGCCCTTCATGGGCACTATCACTGCTTGCTGTCAGGGAGGCTGCCAGACAATTTCCCATGCACACTCTGGGCTGGGGGGCAGTCAACCACCAGTACACACAGCAGAACCTAAACCCATACCATTATTGCTAAGCAGCAAGACAGGGGCCCATTGCACTCCCACGGGGCCTTTTTAAATGCAATCCATAACCCGGATTTGCCAGGAACCCTTCTTACTCCTCCTACTTGCATGTGACACTGGGCTTAGGATCTGCATAGGAAACACACACACAAGCACACACCTACCTTTGTTGTCTGCAGATGCCTCCTTGGCTGTCCCCAAACGGTATCAAACCAACACCCACGGGAAGCTGTAAGCATAGAGGACATGCCTGCACCCCATTGGACTTACCTGTGTGGGTTAAACCCGGGTTATTTGACAACCTATGGCGGTGATGGTTCTGCTCAGGCAGAGCAGTGCTGATGCTCCTCATAAAGCTGTCGCTGCTGTGAAGGTTCTAGGTGACATCACAAATCCCTATGGTTACATACACAACAAAGCTGGGTTGTTGTTGTTTACACTCTGCAAGGCCTGTGGAAGTGAGTGACATCATAGCACTGTAGTTCTGAGGGTTCTAGATGGATGCAACAATCTCCTGTTGCTTCTATGAAGGCCATAATAGACGACATCACCAAACAGCTCCATAGTCACATACACAGCAAAGGAGAGATGTTGTTTACACCTAGTGATGTCAGTGGTATTGAGTGACATCACAGCACAGTGCTAAGGCTCCTGGGCCTGGACACAGCAGCGGCTGCAATATCTCAACGGAGAATACGTTTATATATATGTGTGTGTGTGCGCGTATATATATATATATATATATATATATATATATATATATATATTCTCCGCCGAAATCACTTTTAAACCCATTTCCACCTTTTTTTCCCTTCTCTTCCTCTTACTTTTTTTTCACGTTTTTTTACGTTTTTCTCCTTTTCGCCTCTTTTCTGGGCGTATTATTCTTCTTTTTCTTCTTTTTTTTCGTCTAATGCATACCCCATCAGTGCAGCAATGCTTATTCAATACCGCCAGCAGATGGAGACACTGGGGGATAATTTTCTAAGGATTTATACTGATTTTTCCTGTCTGAATTTGTCGCACAGAAAGTTGCAGGCCAAATATGTGTGACATTTCTGCGACTTTAGCTTCTAGAGCATTTTTACAACATTATACATAGGTGCTGAATACATAAAAAGCGACTGTTCAGCGACAGACAAGTCGCATCGGCTGAAAGTAGGCCAGAATGTCAGTCCATGTTGGAGCAGGTTTAGATACAGTCTAAAGTATAGATCTCAAAGTCTGTGCACAGAATTTAGCAAGGGCCTCGCACCTTCTGATGCATCAGGTAGGTGCACAATAGCATAGCCTAACCCTCTGTACTTTGGTCTATATTGATGCGGGACATAGACAGCCAGCTGATGACCAATCCATTAGTGCAATGGATGGCTGGAAGCATTTGTCTTTGCCTTTGCAATACCACAGAAGCAATGCATGGTCAATGTACAGCAATGACACACCTGTGTGAACAGCCAGGAGACCCCCCCCCCCCATGTTATGTTACATAGTTACATAGTTAGTACGGTCGAAAAAAGACATATGTCCATCAAGTTCAACCAGGGAATTAAGGGGTAGGGGTGTGGCACGATATTGGGGAAGGGATGAGATTTTATATTTCTTCATAAGCATTAATCTTATTTTGTCAATTAGGAACATTCAGCACCCACCCGCTATCAAGGCAGCTGCCTATCATGTCATGCCCTTCCTGCACAGGTGTGCTGGCTACTCAAATGATCCAATTAAGGAGGCCATTTAGTCAGCAGCAGCAGAAGTCCTGTGCCTGGACGCTCCAACAGCGGCCAGACACAAGCAGAAGCAGAAGCAGCAGAAGCAGCAGCAGCACCACCTTTTGTTTTTTGGCTGCAGCAGCAGCAAGGCCCACAGGGCTGGCTAGCTGGCTAGCCAGCAAGCAGGTAGCAATGAAAGTAGGAATCTTTCTTTTTAACCCTGTAAGGGGGTGGTGCACTGTACCCGAAGATACTGCCATATCGGGTCAATGCATAGGGCGACGGAAGCAAGCTTCGAAATCGGCCCCCGTTCTCAAAAATCCATTTAATATATGGTCCCCAGATAGGGGACGTATCAGATATTAAACTGATAAGAACAGATACTACACTTGATCTTAGCCAAAAGGCCGAGAAGCGATAACCGTGAAAGGGGCGGGCCCAACAAGGTGCCCTTCATGGGCACTATCACTGCTTGCTGTCAGGGAGGCTGCCAGACAATTTTCCATGCACACTCTGGGCTGGGGGGCAGTCAACCACCAGTACACACAGCAGAACCTAAACCCATACCATTATTGCTAAGCAGCAAGACAGGGGCCCATTGCACTCCCACGGGGCCTTTTTAAATGCAATCCATAACCCGGATTTGCCAGGAACCCTTCTTACTCCTCCTACTTGCATGTGACACTGGGCTTAGGATCTGCATAGGAAACACACACACAAGCACACACCTACCTTTGTTGCCTGCAGATGCCTCCTTGGCTGTCCCCAAACGGTATCAAACCAACACCCACGGGAAGCTGTAAGCATAGAGGACATGCCTGCACCCCATTGGACTTACCTGTGTGGGTTAAACCCGGGTTATTTGACAACCTATGGCGGTGATGGTTCTGCTCAGGCAGAGCAGTGCTGATGCTCCTCATAAAGCTGTCGCTGCTGTGAAGGTTCTAGGTGACATCACAAATCCCTATGGTTACATACACAACAAAGCTGGGTTGTTGTTGTTTACACTCTGCAAGGCCTGTGGAAGTGAGTGACATCATAGCACTGTAGTTCTGAGGGTTCTAGATGGATGCAACAATCTCCTGTTGCTTCTATGAAGGCCATAATAGACGACATCACCAAACAGCTCCATAGTCACATACACAGCAAAGGAGAGATGTTGTTTACACCTAGTGATGTCAGTGGTATTGAGTGACATCACAGCACAGTGCTAAGGCTCCTGGGCCTGGACACAGCAGCGGCTGCAATATCTCAACGGAGAATACGTTTATATATATGTGTGTGTGTGCGCGTATATATATATATATATATATATATATATATATTTCTCCGCCGAAATCACTTTTAAACCCATTTCCACCTTTTTTTCCCTTCTCTTCCTCTTACTTTTTTTTCACGTTTTTTTACGTTTTTCTCCTTTTCGCCTCTTTTCTGGGCGTATTATTCTTCTTTTTCTTCTTTTTTTTCGTCTAATGCATACCCCATCAGTGCAGCAATGCTTATTCAATACCGCCAGCAGATGGAGACACTGGGGGATAATTTTCTAAGGATTTATACTGATTTTTCCTGTCTGAATTTGTCGCACAGAAAGTTGCAGGCCAAATATGTGTGACATTTCTGCGACTTTAGCTTCTAGAGCATTTTTACAACATTATACATAGGTGCTGAATACATAAAAAGCGACTGTTCAGCGACAGACAAGTCGCATCGGCTGAAAGTAGGCCAGAATGTCAGTCCATGTTGGAGCAGGTTTAGATACAGTCTAAAGTATAGATCTCAAAGTCTGTGCACAGAATTTAGCAAGGGCCTCGCACCTTCTGATGCATCAGGTAGGTGCACAATAGCATAGCCTAACCCTCTGTACTTTGGTCTATATTGATGCGGGACATAGACAGCCAGCTGATGACCAATCCATTAGTGCAATGGATGGCTGGAAGCATTTGTCTTTGCCTTTGCAATACCACAGAAGCAATGCATGGTCAATGTACAGCAATGACACACCTGTGTGAACAGCCAGGAGACCCCCCCCCCCATGTTATGTTACATAGTTACATAGTTAGTACGGTCGAAAAAAGACATATGTCCATCAAGTTCAACCAGGGAATTAAGGGGTAGGGGTGTGGCGCGATATTGGGGAAGGGATGAGATTTTATATTTCTTCATAAGCATTAATCTTATTTTGTCAATTAGGAACATTCAGCACCCACCCGCTATCAAGGCAGCTGCCTATCATGTCATGCCCTACCTGCACAGGTGTGCTGGCTACTCAAATGATCCAATTAAGGAGGCCATTTAGTCAGCAGCAGCAGAAGTCCTGTGCCTGGACGCTCCAACAGCGGCCAGACACAAGCAGAAGCAGAAGCAGCAGAAGCAGCAGCAGCACCACCTTTTGTTTTTTGGCTGCTGCAGCAGCAGCAAGGCCCACAGGGCTGGCTAGCTGGCTAGCCAGCAAGCAGGTAGCAATGAAAGTAGGAATCTTTCTTTTTAACCCTGTAAGGGGGTGGTGCACTGTACCCGAAGATACTGCCATATCGGGTCAATGCATAGGGCGACGGAAGCAAGCTTCGAAATCGGCCCCCGTTCTCAAAAATCCATTTAATATATGGTCCCCAGATAGGGGACGTATCAGATATTAAACTGATAAGAACAGATACTACACTTGATCTTAGCCAAAAGGCCGAGAAGCGATAACCGTGAAAGGGGCGGGCCCAACAAGGTGCCCTTCATGGGCACTATCACTGCTTGCTGTCAGGGAGGCTGCCAGACAATTTTCCATGCACACTCTGGGCTGGGGGGCAGTCAACCACCAGTACACACAGCAGAACCTAAACCCATACCATTATTGCTAAGCAGCAAGACAGGGGCCCATTGCACTCCCACGGGGCCTTTTTAAATGCAATCCATAACCCGGATTTGCCAGGAACCCTTCTTACTCCTCCTACTTGCATGTGACACTGGGCTTAGGATCTGCATAGGAAACACACACACAAGCACACACCTACCTTTGTTGCCTGCAGATGCCTCCTTGGCTGTCCCCAAACGGTATCAAACCAACACCCACGGGAAGCTGTAAGCATAGAGGACATGCCTGCACCCCATTGGACTTACCTGTGTGGGTTAAACCCGGGTTATTTGACAACCTATGGCGGTGATGGTTCTGCTCAGGCAGAGCAGTGCTGATGCTCCTCATAAAGCTGTCGCTGCTGTGAAGGTTCTAGGTGACATCACAAATCCCTATGGTTACATACACAACAAAGCTGGGTTGTTGTTGTTTACACTCTGCAAGGCCTGTGGAAGTGAGTGACATCATAGCACTGTAGTTCTGAGGGTTCTAGATGGATGCAACAATCTCCTGTTGCTTCTATGAAGGCCATAATAGACGACATCACCAAACAGCTCCATAGTCACATACACAGCAAAGGAGAGATGTTGTTTACACCTAGTGATGTCAGTGGTATTGAGTGACATCACAGCACAGTGCTAAGGCTCCTGGGCCTGGACACAGCAGCGGCTGCAATATCTCAACGGAGAATACGTTTATATATATGTGTGTGTGTGCGCGTATATATATATATATATATATATATATATATATATTTCTCCGCCGAAATCACTTTTAAACCCATTTCCACCTTTTTTCCCTTCTCTTCCTCTTACTTTTTTTTCACGTTTTTTTACGTTTTTCTCCTTTTCGCCTCTTTTCTGGGCGTATTATTCTTCTTTTTCTTCTTTTTTTTCGTCTAATGCATACCCCATCAGTGCAGCAATGCTTATTCAATACCGCCAGCAGATGGAGACACTGGGGGATAATTTTCTAAGGATTTATACAGATTTTTCCTGTCTGAATTTGTCGCACAGAAAGTTGCAGGCCAAATATGTGTGACATTTCTGCGACTTTAGCTTCTAGAGCATTTTTACAACATTATACATAGGTGCTGAATACATAAAAAGCGACTGTTCAGCGACAGACAAGTCGCATCGGCTGAAAGTAGGCCAGAATGTCAGTCCATGTTGGAGCAGGTTTAGATACAGTCTAAAGTATAGATCTCAAAGTCTGTGCACAGAATTTAGCAAGGGCCTCGCACCTTCTGATGCATCAGGTAGGTGCACAATAGCATAGCCTAACCCTCTGTACTTTGGTCTATATTGATGCGGGACATAGACAGCCAGCTGATGACCAATCCATTAGTGCAATGGATGGCTGGAAGCATTTGTCTTTGCCTTTGCAATACCACAGAAGCAATGCATGGTCAATGTACAGCAATGACACACCTGTGTGAACAGCCAGGAGACCCCCCCCATGTTATGTTACATAGTTACATAGTTAGTACGGTCGAAAAAAGACATATGTCCATCAAGTTCAACCAGGGAATTAAGGGGTAGGGGTGTGGCGCGATATTGGGGAAGGGATGAGATTTTATATTTCTTCATAAGCATTAATCTTATTTTGTCAATTAGGAACATTCAGCACCCACCCGCTATCAAGGCAGCTGCCTATCATGTCATGCCCTACCTGCACAGGTGTGCTGGCTACTCAAATGATCCAATTAAGGAGGCCATTTAGTCAGCAGCAGCAGAAGTCCTGTGCCTGGACGCTCCAACAGCGGCCAGACACAAGCAGAAGCAGAAGCAGCAGAAGCAGCAGCAGCACCACCTTTTGTTTTTTGGCTGCAGCAGCAGCAAGGCCCACAGGGCTGGCTAGCTGGCTAGCCAGCAAGCAGGTAGCAATGAAAGTAGGAATCTTTCTTTTTAACCCTGTAAGGGGGTGGTGCACTGTACCCGAAGATACTGCCATATCGGGTCAATGCATAGGGCGACGGAAGCAAGCTTCGAAATCGGCCCCCGTTCTCAAAAATCCATTTAATATATGGTCCCCAGATAGGGGACGTATCAGATATTAAACTGATAAGAACAGATACTACACTTGATCTTAGCCAAAAGGCCGAGAAGCGATAACCGTGAAAGGGGCGGGCCCAACAAGGTGCCCTTCATGGGCACTATCACTGCTTGCTGTCAGGGAGGCTGCCAGACAATTTTCCATGCACACTCTGGGCTGGGGGGCAGTCAACCACCAGTACACACAGCAGAACCTAAACCCATACCATTATTGCTAAGCAGCAAGACAGGGGCCCATTGCACTCCCACGGGGCCTTTTTAAATGCAATCCATAACCCGGATTTGCCAGGAACCCTTCTTACTCCTCCTACTTGCATGTGACACTGGGCTTAGGATCTGCATAGGAAACACACACACAAGCACACACCTACCTTTGTTGCCTGCAGATGCCTCCTTGGCTGTCCCCAAACGGTATCAAACCAACACCCACGGGAAGCTGTAAGCATAGAGGACATGCCTGCACCCCATTGGACTTACCTGTGTGGGTTAAACCCTGGTTATTTGACAACCTATGGCGGTGATGGTTCTGCTCAGGCAGAGCAGTGCTGATGCTCCTCATAAAGCTGTCGCTGCTGTGAAGGTTCTAGGTGACATCACAAATCCCTATGGTTACATACACAACAAAGCTGGGTTGTTGTTGTTTACACTCTGCAAGGCCTGTGGAAGTGAGTGACATCATAGCACTGTAGTTCTGAGGGTTCTAGATGGATGCAACAATCTCCTGTTGCTTCTATGAAGGCCATAATAGACGACATCACCAAACAGCTCCATAGTCACATACACAGCAAAGGAGAGATGTTGTTTACACCTAGTGATGTCAGTGGTATTGAGTGACATCACAGCACAGTGCTAAGGCTCCTGGGCCTGGACACAGCAGCGGCTGCAATATCTCAACGGAGAATACGTTTATATATATGTGTGTGTGTGCGCGTATATATATATATATATATATATATATATATATATATATATATATTTCTCCGCCGAAATCACTTTTAAACCCATTTCCACCTTTTTTTCCCTTCTCTTCCTCTTACTTTTTTTTCACGTTTTTTTACGTTTTTCTCCTTTTCGCCTCTTTTCTGGGCGTATTATTCTTCTTTTTCTTCTTTTTTTTCGTCTAATGCATACCCCATCAGTGCAGCAATGCTTATTCAATACCGCCAGCAGATGGAGACACTGGGGGATAATTTTCTAAGGATTTATACTGATTTTTCATGTCTGAATTTGTCGCACAGAAAGTTGCAGGCCAAATATGTGTGACATTTCTGCGACTTTAGCTTCTAGAGCATTTTTACAACATTATACATAGGTGCTGAATACATAAAAAGCGACTGTTCAGCGACAGACAAGTCGCATCGGCTGAAAGTAGGCCAGAATGTCAGTCCATGTTGGAGCAGGTTTAGATACAGTCTAAAGTATAGATCTCAAAGTCTGTGCACAGAATTTAGCAAGGGCCTCGCACCTTCTGATGCATCAGGTAGGTGCACAATAGCATAGCCTAACCCTCTGTACTTTGGTCTATATTGATGCGGGACATAGACAGCCAGCTGATGACCAATCCATTAGTGCAATGGATGGCTGGAAGCATTTGTCTTTGCCTTTGCAATACCACAGAAGCAATGCATGGTCAATGTACAGCAATGACACACCTGTGTGAACAGCCAGGAGACCCCCCCCCCCCCCCCCCCCCATGTTATGTTACATAGTTACATAGTTAGTACGGTCGAAAAAAGACATATGTCCATCAAGTTCAACCAGGGAATTAAGGGGTAGGGGTGTGGCGCGATATTGGGGAAGGGATGAGATTTTATATTTCTTCATAAGCATTAATCTTATTTTGTCAATTAGGAACATTCAGCACCCACCCGCTATCAAGGCAGCTGCCTATCATGTCATGCCCTACCTGCACAGGTGTGCTGGCTACTCAAATGATCCAATTAAGGAGGCCATTTAGTCAGAAGCAGCAGAAGTCCTGTGCCTGGACGCTCCAACAGCGGCCAGACACAAGCAGAAGCAGAAGCAGCAGAAGCAGCAGCAGCACCACCTTTTGTTTTTTGGCTGCAGCAGCAGCAAGGCCCACAGGGCTGGCTAGCTGGCTAGCCAGCAAGCAGGTAGCAATGAAAGTAGGAATCTTTCTTTTTAACCCTGTAAGGGGGTGGTGCACTGTACCCGAAGATACTGCCATATCGGGTCAATGCATAGGGCGACGGAAGCAAGCTTCGAAATCGGCCCCCGTTCTCAAAAATCCATTTAATATATGGTCCCCAGATAGGGGACGTATCAGATATTAAACTGATAAGAACAGATACTACACTTGATCTTAGCCAAAAGGCCGAGAAGCGATAACCGTGAAAGGGGCGGGCCCAACAAGGTGCCCTTCATGGGCACTATCACTGCTTGCTGTCAGGGAGGCTGCCAGACAATTTTCCATGCACACTCTGGGCTGGGGGGCAGTCAACCACCAGTACACACAGCAGAACCTAAACCCATACCATTATTGCTAAGCAGCAAGACAGGGGCCCATTGCACTCCCACGGGGCCTTTTTAAATGCAATCCATAACCCGGATTTGCCAGGAACCCTTCTTACTCCTCCTACTTGCATGTGACACTGGGCTTAGGATCTGCATAGGAAACACACACACAAGCACACACCTACCTTTGTTGCCTGCAGATGCCTCCTTGGCTGTCCCCAAACGGTATCAAACCAACACCCACGGGAAGCTGTAAGCATAGAGGACATGCCTGCACCCCATTGGACTTACCTGTGTGGGTTAAACCCGGGTTATTTGACAACCTATGGCGGTGATGGTTCTGCTCAGGCAGAGCAGTGCTGATGCTCCTCATAAAGCTGTCGCTGCTGTGAAGGTTCTAGGTGACATCACAAATCCCTATGGTTACATACACAACAAAGCTGGGTTGTTGTTGTTTACACTCTGCAAGGCCTGTGGAAGTGAGTGACATCATAGCACTGTAGTTCTGAGGGTTCTAGATGGATGCAACAATCTCCTGTTGCTTCTATGAAGGCCATAATAGACGACATCACCAAACAGCTCCATAGTCACATACACAGCAAAGGAGAGATGTTGTTTACACCTAGTGATGTCAGTGGTATTGAGTGACATCACAGCACAGTGCTAAGGCTCCTGGGCCTGGACACAGCAGCGGCTGCAATATCTCAACGGAGAATACGTTTATATATATGTGTGTGTGTGCGCGTATATATATATATATATATATATATATATATATATATATATATATATATATATATATATTTCTCCGCCGAAATCACTTTTAAACCCATTTCCACCTTTTTTTCCCTTCTCTTCCTCTTACTTTTTTTTCACGTTTTTTTACGTTTTTCTCCTTTTCGCCTCTTTTCTGGGCGTATTATTCTTCTTTTTCTTCTTTTTTTTCGTCTAATGCATACCCCATCAGTGCAGCAATGCTTATTCAATACCGCCAGCAGATGGAGACACTGGGGGATAATTTTCTAAGGATTTATACTGATTTTTCCTGTCTGAATTTGTCGCACAGAAAGTTGCAGGCCAAATATGTGTGACATTTCTGCGACTTTAGCTTCTAGAGCATTTTTACAACATTATACATAGGTGCTGAATACATAAAAAGCGACTGTTCAGCGACAGACAAGTCGCATCGGCTGAAAGTAGGCCAGAATGTCAGTCCATGTTGGAGCAGGTTTAGATACAGTCTAAAGTATAGATCTCAAAGTCTGTGCACAGAATTTAGCAAGGGCCTCGCACCTTCTGATGCATCAGGTAGGTGCACAATAGCATAGCCTAACCCTCTGTACTTTGGTCTATATTGATGCGGGACATAGACAGCCAGCTGATGACCAATCCATTAGTGCAATGGATGGCTGGAAGCATTTGTCTTTGCCTTTGCAATACCACAGAAGCAATGCATGGTCAATGTACAGCAATGACACACCTGTGTGAACAGCCAGGAGACCCCCCCCATGTTATGTTACATAGTTACATAGTTAGTACGGTCGAAAAAAGACATATGTCCATCAAGTTCAACCAGGGAATTAAGGGGTAGGGGTGTGGCGCGATATTGGGGAAGGGATGAGATTTTATATTTCTTCATAAGCATTAATCTTATTTTGTCAATTAGGAACATTCAGCACCCACCCGCTATCAAGGCAGCTGCCTATCATGTCATGCCCTACCTGCACAGGTGTGCTGGCTACTCAAATGATCCAATTAAGGAGGCCATTTAGTCAGCAGCAGCAGAAGTCCTGTGCCTGGACGCTCCAACAGCGGCCAGACACAAGCAGAAGCAGAAGCAGCAGAAGCAGCAGAAGCAGCAGCAGCACCACCTTTTGTTTTTTGGCTGCAGCAGCAGCAAGGCCCACAGGGCTGGCTAGCTGGCTAGCCAGCAAGCAGGTAGCAATGAAAGTAGGAATCTTTCTTTTTAACCCTGTAAGGGGGTGGTGCACTGTACCCGAAGATACTGCCATATCGGGTCAATGCATAGGGCGACGGAAGCAAGCTTCGAAATCGGCCCCCGTTCTCAAAAATCCATTTAATATATGGTCCCCAGATAGGGGACGTATCAGAT
The DNA here is from genome assembly GCF_029499605.1 of Hyla sarda. Classification (NCBI taxonomy): domain Eukaryota; kingdom Metazoa; phylum Chordata; class Amphibia; order Anura; family Hylidae; genus Hyla; species Hyla sarda. The sequence goes on along the minus strand of NW_026610454.1, from coordinate 19,686 downwards.
ATTAAACTGATAAGAACAGATACTACACTTGATCTTAGCCAAAAGGCCGAGAAGCGATAACCGTGAAAGGGGCGGGCCCAACAAGGTGCCCTTCATGGGCACTATCACTGCTTGCTGTCAGGGAGGCTGCCAGACAATTTTCCATGCACACTCTGGGCTGGGGGGCAGTCAACCACCAGTACACACAGCAGAACCTAAACCCATACCATTATTGCTAAGCAGCAAGACAGGGGCCCATTGCACTCCCACGGGGCCTTTTTAAATGCAATCCATAACCCGGATTTGCCAGGAACCCTTCTTACTCCTCCTACTTGCATGTGACACTGGGCTTAGGATCTGCATAGGAAACACACACACAAGCACACACCTACCTTTGTTGCCTGCAGATGCCTCCTTGGCTGTCCCCAAACGGTATCAAACCAACACCCACGGGAAGCTGTAAGCATAGAGGACATGCCTGCGCCCCATTGGACTTACCTGTGTGGGTTAAACCCGGGTTATTTGACAACCTATGGCGGTGATGGTTCTGCTCAGGCAGAGCAGTGCTGATGCTCCTCATAAAGCTGTCGCTGCTGTGAAGGTTCTAGGTGACATCACAAATCCCTATGGTTACATACACAACAAAGCTGGGTTGTTGTTGTTTACACTCTGCAAGGCCTGTGGAAGTGAGTGACATCATAGCACTGTAGTTCTGAGGGTTCTAGATGGATGCAACAATCTCCTGTTGCTTCTATGAAGGCCATAATAGACGACATCACCAAACAGCTCCATAGTCACATACACAGCAAAGGAGAGATGTTGTTTACACCTAGTGATGTCAGTGGTATTGAGTGACATCACAGCACAGTGCTAAGGCTCCTGGGCCTGGACACAGCAGCGGCTGCAATATCTCAACGGAGAATACGTTTATATATATGTGTGTGTGTGCGCGTATATATATATATATATATATATATATATATATATATATATATTTCTCCGCCGAAATCACTTTTAAACCCATTTCCACCTTTTTTTCCCTTCTCTTCCTCTTACTTTTTTTTCACGTTTTTTTACGTTTTTCTCCTTTTCGCCTCTTTTCTGGGCGTATTATTCTTCTTTTTCTTCTTTTTTTTCGTCTAATGCATACCCCATCAGTGCAGCAATGCTTATTCAATACCGCCAGCAGATGGAGACACTGGGGGATAATTTTCTAAGGATTTATACTGATTTTTCCTGTCTGAATTTGTCGCACAGAAAGTTGCAGGCCAAATATGTGTGACATTTCTGCGACTTTAGCTTCTAGAGCATTTTTACAACATTATACATAGGTGCTGAATACATAAAAAGCGACTGTTCAGCGACAGACAAGTCGCATCGGCTGAAAGTAGGCCAGAATGTCAGTCCATGTTGGAGCAGGTTTAGATACAGTCTAAAGTATAGATCTCAAAGTCTGTGCACAGAATTTAGCAAGGGCCTCGCACCTTCTGATGCATCAGGTAGGTGCACAATAGCATAGCCTAACCCTCTGTACTTTGGTCTATATTGATGCGGGACATAGACAGCCAGCTGATGACCAATCCATTAGTGCAATGGATGGCTGGAAGCATTTGTCTTTGCCTTTGCAATACCACAGAAGCAATGCATGGTCAATGTACAGCAATGACACACCTGTGTGAACAGCCAGGAGACCCCCCCCCCCCATGTTATGTTACATAGTTACATAGTTAGTACGGTCGAAAAAAGACATATGTCCATCAAGTTCAACCAGGGAATTAAGGGGTAGGGGTGTGGCGCGATATTGGGGAAGGGATGAGATTTTATATTTCTTCATAAGCATTAATCTTATTTTGTCAATTAGGAACATTCAGCACCCACCCGCTATCAAGGCAGCTGCCTATCATGTCATGCCCTACCTGCACAGGTGTGCTGGCTACTCAAATGATCCAATTAAGGAGGCCATTTAGTCAGCAGCAGCAGAAGTCCTGTGCCTGGATGCTCCAACAGCGGCCAGACACAAGCAGAAGCAGAAGCAGCAGCAGCACCACCTTTTGTTTTTTGGCTGCAGCAGCAGCAAGGCCCACAGGGCTGGCTAGCTGGCTAGCCAGCAAGCAGGTAGCAATGAAAGTAGGAATCTTTCTTTTTAACCCTGTAAGGGGGTGGTGCACTGTACCCGAAGATACTGCCATATCGGGTCAATGCATAGGGCGACGGAAGCAAGCTTCGAAATCGGCCCCCGTTCTCAAAAATCCATTTAATATATGGTCCCCAGATAGGGGACGTATCAGATATTAAACTGATAAGAACAGATACTACACTTGATCTTAGCCAAAAGGCCGAGAAGCGATAACCGTGAAAGGGGCGGGCCCAACAAGGTGCCCTTCATGGGCACTATCACTGCTTGCTGTCAGGGAGGCTGCCAGACAATTTTCCATGCACACTCTGGGCTGGGGGGCAGTCAACCACCAGTACACACAGCAGAACCTAAACCCATACCATTATTGCTAAGCAGCAAGACAGGGGCCCATTGCACTCCCACGGGGCCTTTTTAAATGCAATCCATAACCCGGATTTGCCAGGAACCCTTCTTACTCCTCCTACTTGCATGTGACACTGGGCTTAGGATCTGCATAGGAAACACACACACAAGCACACACCTACCTTTGTTGCCTGCAGATGCCTCCTTGGCTGTCCCCAAACGGTATCAAACCAACACCCACGGGAAGCTGTAAGCATAGAGGACATGCCTGCACCCCATTGGACTTACCTGTGTGGGTTAAACCCGGGTTATTTGACAACCTATGGCGGTGATGGTTCTGCTCAGGCAGAGCAGTGCTGATGCTCCTCATAAAGCTGTCGCTGCTGTGAAGGTTCTAGGTGACATCACAAATCCCTATGGTTACATACACAACAAAGCTGGGTTGTTGTTGTTTACACTCTGCAAGGCCTGTGGAAGTGAGTGACATCATAGCACTGTAGTTCTGAGGGTTCTAGATGGATGCAACAATCTCCTGTTGCTTCTATGAAGGCCATAATAGACGACATCACCAAACAGCTCCATAGTCACATACACAGCAAAGGAGAGATGTTGTTTACACCTAGTGATGTCAGTGGTATTGAGTGACATCACAGCACAGTGCTAAGGCTCCTGGGCCTGGACACAGCAGCGGCTGCAATATCTCAACGGAGAATATGTTTATATATATGTGTGTGTGTGCGCGTATATATATATATATATATATATTTCTCCGCCGAAATCACTTTTAAACCCATTTCCACCTTTTTTTCCCTTCTCTTCCTCTTACTTTTTTTTCACGTTTTTTTACGTTTTTCTCCTTTTCGCCTCTTTTCTGGGCGTATTATTCTTCTTTTTCTTCTTTTTTTTCGTCTAATGCATACCCCATCAGTGCAGCAATGCTTATTCAATACCGCCAGCAGATGGAGACACTGGGGGATAATTTTCTAAGGATTTATACTGATTTTTCCTGTCTGAATTTGTCGCACAGAAAGTTGCAGGCCAAATATGTGTGACATTTCTGCGACTTTAGCTTCTAGAGCATTTTTACAACATTATACATAGGTGCTGAATACATAAAAAGCGACTGTTCAGCGACAGACAAGTCGCATCGGCTGAAAGTAGGCCAGAATGTCAGTCCATGTTGGAGCAGGTTTAGATACAGTCTAAAGTATAGATCTCAAAGTCTGTGCACAGAATTTAGCAAGGGCCTCGCACCTTCTGATGCATCAGGTAGGTGCACAATAGCATAGCCTAACCCTCTGTACTTTGGTCTATATTGATGCGGGACATAGACAGCCAGCTGATGACCAATCCATTAGTGCAATGGATGGCTGGAAGCATTTGTCTTTGCCTTTGCAATACCACAGAAGCAATGCATGGTCAATGTACAGCAATGACACACCTGTGTGAACAGCCAGGAGACCCCTACCCCCCCCCATGTTATGTTACATAGTTACATAGTTAGTACGGTCGAAAAAAGACATATGTCCATCAAGTTCAACCAGGGAATTAAGGGGTAGGGGTGTGGCGCGATATTGGGGAAGGGATGAGATTTTATATTTCTTCATAAGCATTAATCTTATTTTGTCAATTAGGAACATTCAGCACCCACCCGCTATCAAGGCAGCTGCCTATCATGTCATGCCCTACCTGCACAGGTGTGCTGGCTACTCAAATGATCCAATTAAGGAGGCCATTTAGTCAGCAGCAGCAGAAGTCCTGTGCCTGGACGCTCCAACAGCGGCCAGACACAAGCAGAAGCAGAAGCAGCAGAAGCAGCAGCAGCACCACCTTTTGTTTTTTGGCTGCAGCAGCAGCAAGGCCCACAGGGCTGGCTAGCTGGCTAGCCAGCAAGCAGGTAGCAATGAAAGTAGGAATCTTTCTTTTTAACCCTGTAAGGGGGTGGTGCACTGTACCCGAAGATACTGCCATATCGGGTCAATGCATAGGGCTTTGACCCGAAAAGAGCTTGCTCTTTTTGAGTGTTGCTGTGTAAGAGGGGGCGTGAAAGAGGAGTTTCAAAAACTGTGATTATCTGTTGTGCGGAGTGAATCTGTGGAGTGGGTGCGACTGCCTATAGCCCACATTCTTATTTTGGGTAAGTTTTTCTCTTTTGCACATAGTGGGATAACTGTTAGAGTTTAAACACCCTTTTTCATTTTTTTTTTTTTTTTTTTTCTCTGTTCCACCTCTAGGGGGAGGAGGAGTAGATTGGGCACAGGTGTATAAATCTTAGCTTGGGACTCTTATTGAGAGCTTGCTCTTTTTGAGTGTTGCTGTGTAAGAGGGGGCGTGAAAGAGGAGTTTCAAAAACTGTGATTATCTGTTGTGCGGAGTGAATCTGTGGAGTGGGTGCGACTGCCTATAGCCCACATTCTTATTTTGGGTAAGTTTTTCTCTTTTGCACATAGTGGGATAACTGTTAGAGTTTAAACACCCTTTTTCATTTTTTTTTTTTTTTTTCTCTGTTCCACCTCTAGGGGGAGGAGGAGTAGATTGGGCACAGGTGTATAAATCTTAGCTTGGGACTCTTATTGAGAGCTTGCTCTTTTTGAGTGTTGCTGTGTAAGAGGGGGCGTGAAAGAGGAGTTTCAAAAACTGTGATTATCTGTTGTGCGGAGTGAATCTGTGGAGTGGGTGCGACTGCCTATAGCCCACATTCTTATTTTGGGTAAGTTTTTCTCTTTTGCACATAGTGGGATAACTGTTAGAGTTTAAACACCCTTTTTAATTTTTTTTTTTTTTTTCTCTGTTCCACCTCTAGGGGGAGGAGGAGTAGATTGGGCACAGGTGTATAAATCTTAGCTTGGGACTCTTATTGAGAGCTTGCTCTTTTTGAGTGTTGCTGTGTAAGAGGGGGCGTGAAAGAGGAGTTTCAAAAACTGTGATTATCTGTTGTGCGGAGTGAATCTGTGGAGTGGGTGCGACTGCCTATAGCCCACATTCTTATTTTGGGTAAGTTTTTCTCTTTTGCACATAGTGGGATAACTGTTAGAGTTTAAACACCCTTTTTCATTTTTTTTTTTTTTTTTCTCTGTTCCACCTCTAGGGGGAGGAGGAGTAGATTGGGCACAGGTGTATAAATCTTAGCTTGGGACTCTTATTGAGAGCTTGCTCTTTTTGAGTGTTGCTGTGTAAGAGGGGGCGTGAAAGAGGAGTTTCAAAAACTGGAGTTTGAAAGCAGGAGGTTGAGATCGCTGTGAGTTTTAATTTTTGAACCAACAAGGTCTACAAAAAATTTTAAGTGTCATTTTGACTGTCTGTTTTTTCCTATACATTTGTGAAATCCCCATAATTAGATGGCCTCCATGTTGGAAAATGCAGTCCAATGTACATCCTGTTCAATGTATGCAATCCTTGAACAACAGTTTGAGGGTGCATATTGTTGTGCGAGATGTGTGCTAGTTGTCCGTTTGGAAGCCCAGATCCTGCATCTAGAGGGGCGACTGGCAACAATGAGAAGCATTAACAACATGGAGAGGAGTCTCGTGCTCACTGAGCAGGCACTCTCGGGAATAGAGGTGGGGGAGGACAGTGGGACGGAGTTGCAGGACAGTCAGGCAGTTAGCTGGGTTACAGTTAGAAAGAGGGGTAGGGGAAAAAGTGTCAGGGAGGCTAGTCCTGAACTGGCACACCCCAACAAGTTTGCCCGCTTGGCAGATGAGGGGGATGCCATTACAGAGCTAGCAGAACTGCAGCAGGATACCGCCTCTGACCGCCAGGGGGGTGTCTGCTCCAGTAAGGAGGGAGGGAGGAGTACAGGGCAGGCCAGACAGGTACTAGTGGTGGGGGACTCAATTATTAGGGGGACAGACAGGGCAATCTGTCACAAAGACCGGGATCGCCGAACAGTGTGCTGTCTGCCTGGCGCACGAGTTCGGCACATCGCGGATCGGGTTGACAGGTTGTTGGGCGGGGCTGGAGAGGACCCAGCAGTCATGGTACATATTGGCACCAATGACAAAGTAAGAGGTAGGTGGAGTGTCCTTAAAAATGATTTCAGGGACTTAGGCCGCAAGCTTAAGGCAAGGACCTCCAAGGTAGTCTTTTCTGAAATACTACCAGTACCACGAGCCGCACCAGAGAGGCAGCGGGAGATCAGGGAGGTAAACAAGTGGCTCAGAAGCTGGTGTAGGAAGGAAGGGTTTGGGTTCATGGAGAACTGGGCTGACTTCGCTGTCGGTTACCGGCTCTACCGTAGGGACGGGCTGCACCTCAATGGGGAGGGTGCAGCTTTGCTTGGGGAGAAGATGGCTAGAAGGGTGGAGGAGTGTTTAAACTAGGGACTTGGGGGGAGGGAACCTACAGCAAAGAGGGGGAAGATAGTGTAGATAGAGAGGTGGGAATTATAAATGTACCTGGGGGTGGAGCGGAGGGAGGGGTTAGAATAGTTAATAGGAATAGGCTTCATAGGAAAATAAAACTTACACCCTTGAATCCCATTAACCCCAATAACATAAAGGATGGAAATGTAAAGTGTATGTTCACAAATGCCAGAAGCCTAGCAAATAAAATGGGGGAGCTTGAGGATAGAAGTTCGGCTTCATAAACAAATAGAGAGGGCCGCCCGGGCAGGTACAGTGGTAATAATGGGAGATTTTAACTATCCAGATATAGATTGGGGTCCGGGGTTGGCTAAAACTACAAAGGGGCGACAATTCCTAAATTTATTGCAGGATAATTTTATGGGCCAGTTTGTGGAGGACCCAACAAGAAGTGATGCCTTGTTGGATCTGATCATTTCCAACAACGCAGAGCTGGTTGGTAATGTAACTGTGCGGGAAAACCTTGGTAATAGCGACCACAATATAGTTACTTTTGACTTAAAATGTAGAAAACAAAGACAGGCGGGGAAGGCAAAAACATATAACTTTAAAAAGGCAAATTTCCCTGGGCTGAGGGCTGCACTACAGGACATAGACTGGGGGGAGGTGTTCTCAAATACTGATACAGAAGGTAAATGGGACATCTTTAAATTAACTCTAAATAACTATACAGCTAAATATATACCAAAGGGGAACAAATATAAACGATTGAAACTAAATCCTACATGGCTGACACATGATGTTAAAAGAGCAATAAACAGCAAAAAAATAGCCTTCAAAAAATACAAATCTGATGGGTCAGCGATAACATTTAAACAGTACAAGGAGCTTAATAAAATCTGTAAAAATGTAATAAAAACAGCAAAAATTCAAAATGAGAGACAGGTGGCCAAAGAAAGCAAAACTAATCCTAAATATTTTTTTAGATATATAAATGCAAAAAAACCAAGGACAGAGCATGTAGGACCCCTTAATAATGATAATGGGGAGGTTGTCACAGGCGATCAAGAGAAGGCGGAGCTACTGAATGGGTTCTTTAGTTCTGTATACACTATGGAAGAAGGAGCTGACATTGGCCAGGTCAGTGCTGGTAACACATCATGTAATGTACTGAACTGGCTTAATGTAGAGTTGGTACAAGGTAAGTTAAGTGATATAAATGTAAGCAAATCCCCAGGACCGGATGGACTACACCCAAGAGTTCTTAGAGAGGTAAGTTCAGTAATATCTGTACCCCTGTTCATGATATTTAGAGATTCTCTGGTGTCTGGTATTGTGCCAAGGGACTGGCGCAAGGCGAATGTGGTGCCAATCTTCAAAAAGGGCTCTAGGTCTTCCCCAGGAAACTATAGACCGGTAAGTTTAACGTGCATTGTGGGTAAATTGTTTGAAGGACTTATAAGGGATTACATACAGGAATACATAGGGGATAATTGTATTATAAGTGATAGCCAGCATGGGTTTACTAAGGATAGAAGTTGTCAAACCAATCTAATTTGCTTTTATGAAGAGGTGAGTAGAAGCCTTGACAGAGGAATGGCTGTGGATATAGTGTTTCTGGATTTTGCTAAAGCATTTGATACTGTCCCTCATAGACGTCTGACAGGTAAGTTAAGGTCTTTGGGTTTGGAAATTTTAGTTTGTAACTGGATTGAACACTGGCTCATGGATCGTACCCAGAGAGTGGTGGTCAATGATTCGTACTCTGATTGGTCCCCGGTTATTAGTGGTGTACCCCAAGGTTCAGTACTGGGACCGCTGTTGTTTAATTTATTTATCAATGATATAGAGGATGGTATTAACAGCTCTGTTTCTATCTTTGCAGATGACACCAAGCTTTGTAGCACGGTACAGTCTATAGAGGATGTGCATAAGTTGCAAGATGACTTAGATAGACTAAGTGTCTGGGCATCCACTTGGCAAATGAGGTTCAATGTGGATAAATGTAAAGTTATGCATCTGGGTACTAATAACCTGCATGCATCGTATGTCTTAGGGGGGATTAAACTGGCAGAGTCACTGGTAGAGAAGGATCTGGGTGTACTTGTAGATCACAGACTACAGAATAACATGCAATGTCAGGCTGCTGCTTCCAAAGCCGGCAGGATATTGTCATGTATCAAAAGAGGCATGGACTCAAGGGACAGGGACATAATACTCCCCCTTTATAAAGCATTGGTACGGCCTCACCTGGAATATGCTGTTCAGTTTTGGTCACCTGTCCATAAAAGGGACACTGCGGAGTTGGAAAGGGTGCAGAGACGCGCGACTAAACTAATATGGGGCATGGAACATCTTAGCTATGAGGAGCGATTAAAGGAGTTACAATTGTTTAGTCTTGAGAAGAGACGTTTAAGGGGGGATATGATAAACGTATATAAGTATATTAATGGCCCATACAAAAAATATGGAGAAAAACTGTTCCAGGTTAAACCCCCCCAAAGGACGAGGGGGCACTCCCTCCGTCTGGAGAAAAAAAAGTTTAGTCTCAAGGGGCGACACGCCTTCTTTACCGTGAGGACTGTGAATTTATGGAACGGTCTACCTCAGGAACTGGTCACAGCAGGAACAATTAACAGCTTTAAAACAGGATTAGATACATTCCTGGAACAAAATAAGATTAATGCTTATGAAGAAATATAAAATCTCATCCCTTCCCCAATATCGCGCCACACCCCTACCCCTTAATTCCCTGGTTGAACTTGATGGACATATGTCTTTTTTCGACCGTACTAACTATGTAACTATGTAACTATGTAACTATAGGGCGACGGAAGCAAGCTTCGAAATCGGCCCCCGTTCTCAAAAATCCATTTAATATATGGTCCCCAGATAGGGGACGTATCAGATATTAAACTGATAAGAACAGATACTACACTTGATCTTAGCCAAAAGGCCGAGAAGCGATAACCGTGAAAGGGGCGGGCCCAACAAGGTGCCCTTCATGGGCACTATCACTGCTTGCTGTCAGGGAGGCTGCCAGACAATTTTCCATGCACACTCTGGGCTGGGGGGCAGTCAACCACCAGTACACACAGCAGAACCTAAACCCATACCATTATTGCTAAGCAGCAAGACAGGGGCCCATTGCACTCCCACGGGGCCTTTTTAAATGCAATCCATAACCCGGATTTGCCAGGAACCCTTCTTACTCCTCCTACTTGCATGTGACACTGGGCTTAGGATCTGCATAGGAAACACACACACAAGCACACACCTACCTTTGTTGCCTGCAGATGCCTCCTTGGCTGTCCCCAAACGGTATCAAACCAACACCCACGGGAAGCTGTAAGCATAGAGGACATGCCTGCACCCCATTGGACTTACCTGTGTGGGTTAAACCCGGGTTATTTGACAACCTATGGCGGTGATGGTTCTGCTCAGGCAGAGCAGTGCTGATGCTCCTCATAAAGCTGTCGCTGCTGTGAAGGTTCTAGGTGACATCACAAATCCCTATGGTTACATACACAACAAAGCTGGGTTGTTGTTGTTTACACTCTGCAAGGCCTGTGGAAGTGAGTGACATCATAGCACTGTAGTTCTGAGGGTTCTAGATGGATGTAACAATCTCCTGTTGCTTCTATGAAGGCCATAATAGACGACATCACCAAACAGCTCCATAGTCACATACACAGCAAAGGAGAGATGTTGTTTACACCTAGTGATGTCAGTGGTATTGAGTGACATCACAGCACAGTGCTAAGGCTCCTGGGCCTGGACACAGCAGCGGCTGCAATATCTCAACGGAGAATACGTTTATATATATGTGTGTGTGTGCGCGTATATATATATATATATATATATATATATATATATATATATATATATTCTCCGCCGAAATCACTTTTAAACCCATTTCCACCTTTTTTTCCCTTCTCTTCCTCTTACTTTTTTTTCACGTTTTTTTACGTTTTTCTCCTTTTCGCCTCTTTTCTGGGCGTATTATTCTTCTTTTTCTTCTTTTTTTTCGTCTAATGCATACCCCATCAGTGCAGCAATGCTTATTCAATACCGCCAGCAGATGGAGACACTGGGGGATAATTTTCTAAGGATTTATACTGATTTTTCCTGTCTGAATTTGTCGCACAGAAAGTTGCAGGCCAAATATGTGTGACATTTCTGCGACTTTAGCTTCTAGAGCATTTTTACAACATTATACATAGGTGCTGAATACATAAAAAGCGACTGTTCAGCGACAGACAAGTCGCATCGGCTGAAAGTAGGCCAGAATGTCAGTCCATGTTGGAGCAGGTTTAGATACAGTCTAAAGTATAGATCTCAAAGTCTGTGCACAGAATTTAGCAAGGGCCTCGCACCTTCTGATGCATCAGGTAGGTGCACAATAGCATAGCCTAACCCTCTGTACTTTGGTCTATATTGATGCGGGACATAGACAGCCAGCTGATGACCAATCCATTAGTGCAATGGATGGCTGGAAGCATTTGTCTTTGCCTTTGCAATACCACAGAAGCAATGCATGGTCAATGTACAGCAATGACACACCTGTGTGAACAGCCAGGAGACCCCCCCCCCCCCCCATGTTATGTTACATAGTTACATAGTTAGTACGGTCGAAAAAAGACATATGTCCATCAAGTTCAACCAGGGAATTAAGGGGTAGGGGTGTGGCGCCATATTGGGGAAGGGATGAGATTTTATATTTCTTCATAAGCATTAATCTTATTTTGTCAATTAGGAACATTCAGCACCCACCCGCTATCAAGGCAGCTGCCTATCATGTCATGCCCTACCTGCACAGGTGTGCTGGCTACTCAAATGATCCAATTAAGGAGGCCATTTAGTCAGCAGCAGCAGAAGTCCTGTGCCTGGACGCTCCAACAGCGGCCAGACACAAGCAGAAGCAGAAGCAGCAGAAGCAGCAGCAGCACCACCTTTTGTTTTTTGGCTGCAGCAGCAGCAAGGCCCACAGGGCTGGCTAGCTGGCTAGCCAGCAAGCAGGTAGCAATGAAAGTAGGAATCTTTCTTTTTAACCCTGTAAGGGGGTGGTGCACTGTACCCGAAGATACTGCCATATCGGGTCAATGCATAGGGCGACGGAAGCAAGCTTCGAAATCGGCCCCCGTTCTCAAAAATCCATTTAATATATGGTCCCCAGATAGGGGACGTATCAGATATTAAACTGATAAGAACAGATACTACACTTGATCTTAGCCAAAAGGCCGAGAAGCGATAACCGTGAAAGGGGCGGGCCCAACAAGGTGCCCTTCATGGGCACTATCACTGCTTGCTGTCAGGGAGGCTGCCAGACAATTTTCCATGCACACTCTGGGCTGGGGGGCAGTCAACCACCAGTACACACAGCAGAACCTAAACCCATACCATTATTGCTAAGCAGCAAGACAGGGGCCCATTGCACTCCCACGGGGCCTTTTTAAATGCAATCCATAACCCGGATTTGCCAGGAACCCTTCTTACTCCTCCTACTTGCATGTGACACTGGGCTTAGGATCTGCATAGGAAATACACACACAAGCACACACCTACCTTTGTTGCCTGCAGATGCCTCCTTGGCTGTCCCCAAACGGTATCAAACCAACACCCACGGGAAGCTGTAAGCATAGAGGACATGCCTGCACCCCATTCGACTTACCTGTGTGGGTTAAACCCGGGTTATTTGACAACCTATGGCGGTGATGGTTCTGCTCAGGCAGAGCAGTGCTGATGCTCCTCATAAAGCTGTCGCTGCTGTGAAGGTTCTAGGTGACATCACAAATCCCTATGGTTACATACACAACAAAGCTGGGTTGTTGTTGTTTACACTCTGCAAGGCCTGTGGAAGTGAGTGACATCATAGCACTGTAGTTCTGAGGGTTCTAGATGGATGCAACAATCTCCTGTTGCTTCTATGAAGGCCATAATAGACGACATCACCAAACAGCTCCATAGTCACATACACAGCAAAGGAGAGATGTTGTTTACACCTAGTGATGTCAGTGGTATTGAGTGACATCACAGCACAGTGCTAAGGCTCCTGGGCCTGGACACAGCAGCGGCTGCAATATCTCAACGGAGAATACGTTTATATATATGTGTGTGTGTGCGCGTATATATATATATATATATATATATATATATATATATATATATTTCTCCGCCGAAATCACTTTTAAACCCATTTCCACCTTTTTTTCCCTTCTCTTCCTCTTACTTTTTTTTCACGTTTTTTTACGTTTTTCTCCTTTTCGCCTCTTTTCTGGGCGTATTATTCTTCTTTTTCTTCTTTTTTTTCGTCTAATGCATACCCCATCAGTGCAGCAATGCTTATTCAATACCGCCAGCAGATGGAGACACTGGGGGATAATTTTCTAAGGATTTATACTGATTTTTCCTGTCTGAATTTGTCGCACAGAAAGTTGCAGGCCAAATATGTGTGACATTTCTGCGACTTTAGCTTCTAGAGCATTTTTACAACATTATACATAGGTGCTGAATACATAAAAAGCGACTGTTCAGCGACAGACAAGTCGCATCGGCTGAAAGTAGGCCAGAATGTCAGTCCATGTTGGAGCAGGTTTAGATACAGTCTAAAGTATAGATCTCAAAGTCTGTGCACAGAATTTAGCAAGGGCCTCGCACCTTCTGATGCATCAGGTAGGTGCACAATAGCATAGCCTAACCCTCTGTACTTTGGTCTATATTGATGCGGGACATAGACAGCCAGCTGATGACCAATCCATTAGTGCAATGGATGGCTGGAAGCATTTGTCTTTGCCTTTGCAATACCACAGAAGCAATGCATGGTCAATGTACAGCAATGACACACCTGTGTGAACAGCCAGGAGACCCCCCCCCCCCCCCCATGTTATGTTACATAGTTACATAGTTAGTACGGTCGAAAAAAGACATATGTCCATCAAGTTCAACCAGGGAATTAAGGGGTAGGGGTGTGGCGCGATATTGGGGAAGGGATGAGATTTTATATTTCTTCATAAGCATTAATCTTATTTTGTCAATTAGGAACATTCAGCACCCACCCGCTATCAAGGCAGCTGCCTATCATGTCATGCCCTACCTGCACAGGTGTGCTGGCTACTCAAATGATCCAATTAAGGAGGCCATTTAGTCAGCAGCAGCAGAAGTCCTGTGCCTGGACGCTCCAACAGCGGCCAGACACAAGCAGAAGCAGAAGCAGCAGAAGCAGCAGCAGCACCACCTTTTGTTTTTTGGCTGCAGCAGCAGCAAGGCCCACAGGGCTGGCTAGCTGGCTAGCCAGCAAGCAGGTAGCAATGAAAGTAGGAATCTTTCTTTTTAACCCTGTAAGGGGGTGGTGCACTGTACCCGAAGATACTGCCATATCGGGTCAATGCATAGGGCGACGGAAGCAAGCTTCGAAATCGGCCCCCGTTCTCAAAAATCCATTTAATATATGGTCCCCAGATAGGGGACGTATCAGATATTAAACTGATAAGAACAGATACTACACTTGATCTTAGCCAAAAGGCCGAGAAGCGATAACCGTGAAAGGGGCGGGCCCAACAAGGTGCCCTTCATGGGCACTATCACTGCTTGCTGTCAGGGAGGCTGCCAGACAATTTTCCATGCACACTCTGGGCTGGGGGGCAGTCAACCACCAGTACACACAGCAGAACCTAAACCCATACCATTATTGCTAAGCAGCAAGACAGGGGCCCATTGCACTCCCACGGGGCCTTTTTAAATGCAATCCATAACCCGGATTTGCCAGGAACCCTTCTTACTCCTCCTACTTGCATGTGACACTGGGCTTAGGATCTGCATAGGAAACACACACACAAGCACACACCTACCTTTGTTGCCTGCAGATGCCTCCTTGGCTGTCCCCAAACGGTATCAAACCAACACCCACGGGAAGCTGTAAGCATAGAGGACATGCCTGCACCCCATTGGACTTAAGTGTGTGGGTTAAACCCGGGTTATTTGACAACCTATGGCGGTGATGGTTCTGCTCAGGCAGAGCAGTGCTGATGCTCCTCATAAAGCTGTCGCTGCTGTGAAGGTTCTAGGTGACATCACAAATCCCTATGGTTACATACACAACAAAGCTGGGTTGTTGTTGTTTACACTCTGCAAGGCCTGTGGAAGTGAGTGACATCATAGCACTGTAGTTCTGAGGGTTCTAGATGGATGCAACAATCTCCTGTTGCTTCTATGAAGGCCATAATAGACGACATCACCAAACAGCTCCATAGTCACATACACAGCAAAGGAGAGATGTTGTTTACACCTAGTGATGTCAGTGGTATTGAGTGACATCACAGCACAGTGCTAAGGCTCCTGGGCCTGGACACAGCAGCGGCTGCAATATCTCAACGGAGAATACGTTTATATATATGTGTGTGTGTGCGCGTATATATATATATATATATATATATATTTCTCCGCCGAAATCACTTTTAAACCCATTTCCACCTTTGTTTCCCTTCTCTTCCTCTTACTTTTTTTTCACGTTTTTTTACGTTTTTCTCCTTTTCGCCTCTTTTCTGGGCGTATTATTCTTCTTTTTCTTCTTTTTTTTCGTCTAATGCATACCCCATCAGTGCAGCAATGCTTATTCAATACCGCCAGCAGATGGAGACACTGGGGGA
The DNA here is from genome assembly GCF_029499605.1 of Hyla sarda. Classification (NCBI taxonomy): domain Eukaryota; kingdom Metazoa; phylum Chordata; class Amphibia; order Anura; family Hylidae; genus Hyla; species Hyla sarda. The sequence goes on along the minus strand of NW_026610454.1, from coordinate 4,279 downwards.
TAATTTTCTAAGGATTTATACTGATTTTTCCTGTCTGAATTTGTCGCACAGAAAGTTGCAGGCCAAATATGTGTGACATTTCTGCGACTTTAGCTTCTAGAGCATTTTTACAACATTATACATAGGTGCTGAATACATAAAAAGCGACTGTTCAGCGACAGACAAGTCGCATCGGCTGAAAGTAGGCCAGAATGTCAGTCCATGTTGGAGCAGGTTTAGATACAGTCTAAAGTATAGATCTCAAAGTCTGTGCACAGAATTTAGCAAGGGCCTCGCACCTTCTGATGCATCAGGTAGGTGCACAATAGCATAGCCTAACCCTCTGTACTTTGGTCTATATTGATGCGGGACATAGACAGCCAGCTGATGACCAATCCATTAGTGCAATGGATGGCTGGAAGCATTTGTCTTTGCCTTTGCAATACCACAGAAGCAATGCATGGTCAATGTACAGCAATGACACACCTGTGTGAACAGCCAGGAGACCCCCCCCCCCCCCATGTTATGTTACATAGTTACATAGTTAGTACGGTCGAAAAAAGACATATGTCCATCAAGTTCAACCAGGGAATTAAGGGGTAGGGGTGTGGCGCGATATTGGGGAAGGGATGAGATTTTATATTTCTTCATAAGCATTAATCTTATTTTGTCAATTAGGAACATTCAGCACCCACCCGCTATCAAGGCAGCTGCCTATCATGTCATGCCCTACCTGCACAGGTGTGCTGGCTACTCAAATGATCCAATTAAGGAGGCCATTTAGTCAGCAGCAGCAGAAGTCCTGTGCCTGGACGCTCCAACAGCGGCCAGACACAAGCAGAAGCAGAAGCAGCAGAAGCAGCAGCAGCACCACCTTTTGTTTTTTGGCTGCAGCAGCAGCAAGGCCCACAGGGCTGGCTAGCTGGCTAGCCAGCAAGCAGGTAGCAATGAAAGTAGGAATCTTTCTTTTTAACCCTGTAAGGGGGTGGTGCACTGTACCCGAAGATACTGCCATATCGGGTCAATGCATAGGGCGACGGAAGCAAGCTTCGAAATCGGCCCCCGTTCTCAAAAATCCATTTAATATATGGTCCCCAGATAGGGGACGTATCAGATATTAAACTGATAAGAACAGATACTACACTTGATCTTAGCCAAAAGGCCGAGAAGCGATAACCGTGAAAGGGGCGGGCCCAACAAGGTGCCCTTCATGGGCACTATCACTGCTTGCTGTCAGGGAGACTGCCAGACAATTTTCCATGCACACTCTGGGCTGGGGGGCAGTCAACCACCAGTACACACAGCAGAACCTAAACCCATACCATTATTGCTAAGCAGCAAGACAGGGGCCCATTGCACTCCCACGGGGCCTTTTTAAATGCAATCCATAACCCGGATTTGCCAGGAACCCTTCTTACTCCTCCTACTTGCATGTGACACTGGGCTTAGGATCTGCATAGGAAACACACACACAAGCACACACCTACCTTTGTTGCCTGCAGATGCCTCCTTGGCTGTCCCCAAACGGTATCAAACCAACACCCACGGGAAGCTGTAAGCATAGAGGACATGCCTGCACCCCATTGGACTTACCTGTGTGGGTTAAACCCGGGTTATTTGACAACCTATGGCGGTGATGGTTCTGCTCAGGCAGAGCAGTGCTGATGCTCCTCATAAAGCTGTCGCTGCTGTGAAGGTTCTAGGTGACATCACAAATCCCTATGGTTACATACACAACAAAGCTGGGTTGTTGTTGTTTACACTCTGCAAGGCCTGTGGAAGTGAGTGACATCATAGCACTGTAGTTCTGAGGGTTCTAGATGGATGCAACAATCTCCTGTTGCTTCTATGAAGGCCATAATAGACGACATCACCAAACAGCTCCATAGTCACATACACAGCAAAGGAGAGATGTTGTTTACACCTAGTGATGTCAGTGGTATTGAGTGACATCACAGCACAGTGCTAAGGCTCCTGGGCCTGGACACAGCAGCGGCTGCAATATCTCAACGGAGAATACGTTTATATATATGTGTGTGTGTGCGCGTATATATATATATATATATATATATATATATATATATATATATTTCTCCGCCGAAATCACTTTTAAACCCATTTCCACCTTTTTTTCCCTTCTCTTCCTCTTACTTTTTTTTCACGTTTTTTTACGTTTTTCTCCTTTTCCCCTCTTTTCTGGGCGTATTATTCTTCTTTTTCTTCTTTTTTTTCGTCTAATGCATACCCCATCAGTGCAGCAATGCTTATTCAATACCGCCAGCAGATGGAGACACTGGGGGATAATTTTCTAAGGATTTATACTGATTTTTCCTGTCTGAATTTGTCGCACAGAAAGTTGCAGGCCAAATATGTGTGACATTTCTGCGACTTTAGCTTCTAGAGCATTTTTACAACATTATACATAGGTGCTGAATACATAAAAAGCGACTGTTCAGCGACAGACAAGTCGCATCGGCTGAAAGTAGGCCAGAATGTCAGTCCATGTTGGAGCAGGTTTAGATACAGTCTAAAGTATAGATCTCAAAGTCTGTGCACAGAATTTAGCAAGGGCCTCGCACCTTCTGATGCATCAGGTAGGTGCACAATAGCATAGCCTAACCCTCTGTACTTTGGTCTATATTGATGCGGGACATAGACAGCCAGCTGATGACCAATCCATTAGTGCAATGGATGGCTGGAAGCATTTGTCTTTGCCTTTGCAATACCACAGAAGCAATGCATGGTCAATGTACAGCAATGACACACCTGTGTGAACAGCCAGGAGACCCCCCCCCCCCCCCCCCCCCCATGTTATGTTACATAGTTACATAGTTAGTACGGTCGAAAAAAAGACATATGTCCATCAAGTTCAACCAGGGAATTAAGGGGTAGGGGTGTGGCGCGATATTGGGGAAGGGATGAGATTTTATATTTCTTCATAAGCATTAATCTTATTTTGTCAATTAGGAACATTCAGCACCCACCCGCTATCAAGGCAGCTGCCTATCATGTCATGCCTACCTGCACAGGTGTGCTGGCTACTCAAATGATCCAATTAAGGAGGCCATTTAGTCAGCAGCAGCAGAAGTCCTGTGCCTGGACGCTCCAACAGCGGCCAGACACAAGCAGAAGCAGAAGCAGCAGAAGCAGCAGCAGCACCACCTTTTGTTTTTTTGGCTGCAGCAGCAGCAAGGCCCACAGGGCTGGCTAGCTGGCTAGCCAGCAAGCAGGTAGCAATGAAAGTAGGAATCTTTCTTTTTAACCCTGTAAGGGGGTGGTGCACTGTACCCGAAGATACTGCCATATCGGGTCAATGCATAGGGCGACGGAAGCAAGCTTCGAAATCGGCCCCCGTTCTCAAAAATCCATTTAATATATGGTCCCCAGATAGGGGACGTATCAGATATTAAACTGATAAGAACAGATACTACACTTGATCTTAGCCAAAAGGCCGAGAAGCGATAACCGTGAAAGGGGCGGGCCCAACAAGGTGCCCTTCATGGGCACTATCACTGCTTGCTGTCAGGGAGGCTGCCAGACAATTTTCCATGCACACTCTGGGCTGGGGGGCAGTCAACCACCAGTACACACAGCAGAACCTAAACCCATACCATTATTGCTAAGCAGCAAGACAGGGGCCCATTGCACTCCCACGGGGCCTTTTTAAATGCAATCCATAACCCGGATTTGCCAGGAACCCTTCTTACTCCTCCTACTTGCATGTGACACTGGGCTTAGGATCTGCATAGGAAACACACACACAAGCACACACCTACCTTTGTTGCCTGCAGATGCCTCCTTGGCTGTCCCCAAACGGTATCAAACCAACACCCACGGGAAGCTGTAAGGCATAGAGGACATGCCTGCACCCCATTGACTTACCTGTGTGGGTTAAACCCGGGTTATTTGACAACCTATGGCGGTGATGGTTCTGCTCAGGCAGAGCAGTGCTGATGCTCCTCATAAAGCTGTCGCTGCTGTGAAGGTTCTAGGTGACATCACAAATCCCTATGGTTACATACACAACAAAGCTGGGTTGTTGTTGTTTACACTCTGCAAGGCCTGTGGAAGTGAGTGACATCATAGCACTGTAGTTCTGAGGGTTCTAGATGGATGCAACAATCTCCTGTTGCTTCTATGAAGGCCATAATAGACGACATCACCAAACAGCTCCATAGTCACATACACAGCAAAGGAGAGATGTTGTTTACACCTAGTGATGTCAGTGGTATTGAGTGACATCACAGCACAGTGCTAAGGCTCCTGGGCCTGGACACAGCAGCGGCTGCAATATCTCAAC